>NW_022320094.1:0-6892 GCF_002776525.5 Piliocolobus tephrosceles
CTTGCCTTCTGCTAGCTTTTGAATGTGTTTGCTCTTGCCTCTCTAGTTCTTTTCATTGTGATGTTAGAGTGTCAATTTTAGATCTTTCCTGATTTCTCTTGTGGGCATTTAGTGCTATAAATTTCCCTCTACATACTGCTTTAAATGTGTCCCAGAGATTCTAGTATGTTGTATCTTTGTTCTCATTGGATTCAAAGAACATCTTTATTTCTGCTTTCATTTCGTTATGTACCCAGTAGTCATTCAGGAGCAGGTTGTTCAGTTTCCATGTAGTTGAGCGGTTTTGATTGAGTTTCTTAGTCCTGAGTTCTAGTTTGATTGCAGTGTGGTCTGAGAGACAGTTTGATATAATTTCTGTTCTTTTACATTTGCTGAGGAGTGCTTTACTTCCAATTATGTGGTCAATTTTGGAATAAGTGTGATGTGGTGCTGAGAAGAATGTATATTCTGTTGACTTGGGGTGGAGAGTTCTATAGATGTCTATTAGGTCCGCTTGGTGCAGAGATGAGTTCAATTCCTGGATATCCTTGTTAACTTTCTGTCTCGTTGATCTGTCTAATGTTGACAGTGGAGTGTTGAAGTCTCCCATTATTATTGTATGGGAGTCTAAGTCTCTTTGTAAGTCTCTAAGGACTTGCTTTATGAATCTGGGTGCTCCTGTATTGGGTGCATATATATTTAGGATAGTTAGCTCTTCCTGTTGAATTGAGCCCTTTACCATTATGTAATGGCCTTCTTTGTCTCTTTTGATCTTTGATGGTTTAAAGTCTGTTTTATCAGAGACTAGGATTGCAACCCCTGCTTTTTTTTGTTCTCCATTTGCTTGGTAGATCTTCCTCCATCCATTTATTTTGAGCCTATGTATGTCTCTGCATGTGAGATGGGTCTCCTGAAGACAGCAGACTGATGGGTCTTGACTCTTTATCCAGTTTGCCAGTCTGTGTCTTTTAATTGGGGCATTTAGTCCATTTACATTTAAGGTTAATATTGTTATGTGTGAACTTGATCCTGCCATTATGATATTAACTGGCTATTTTGCTCATTAGTTAATGCAGTTTCTTCCTAGCCTCGTTGGTCTTTACATTTTGGCATGATTTTGCAATGGCTGGTACCGGTTGTTCCTTTCCATGTTTAGGGCTTCCTTCAGGGTCTCTTGTAAGGTAGGCCTGGTGGTGACAAAATCTCTAAGCATTTGCTTATCTGTAAAGAATTTTATTTCTCCTTCACTTATGAAACTCAGTTTGGCTGGATATGAAATTCTGGGTTTAAAATTCTTTTCTTTAAGAACGTTGAATATTGGCCCCCACTCTCTTCTGGCTTGTAGAGTTTCTGCCGAGAGATCTGCTGTCAGTCTGATGGGCTTCCCTTTGTGGGTAACCCGACCTTTCTCTCTGGCTGCCCTTAAGATTTTTTCCTTCATTTCAACTTTGGTGAATCTGGCAATTATGTGTCTTGGAGTTGCTCTTCTGGAGGAGTATCTTTGTGGCGTTCTCTGTATTTCCTGAATTTGAATGTTGGCCTGGCCTGCTAGGTTGGGGAAGTTCTCCTGGATGATATCCTGAAGAGTGTTTTCCAATTTGGTTCCATTTTCCCCCTCACTTTCAGGCACCCCAATCAGACGTAGATTTGGTCTTTTTACATAATCCCATACTTCTTGCAGGCTTTGTTCATTTCTTTCTCTTCTTTTTTCTTTTGGTTTCTCTTCTCGCTTCATTTCATTCATTTGATCCTCCATCGCTGATACTCTTTCTTCCAGTTGATCGAGTCGGTTGCTGAAGCTTGTGCATTTGTCACGTATTTCTCGTGTCATGGTTTTCATCTCTGTCATTTCGTTTATGACCTTCTCTGCATTAATTAGTCTAGCTGTCAATTCTTCCACTCTTTTTTCAAGATTTTGAGTTTCTTTGCGCTGGGTACGTAATTCCTCCTTTAGCTCTGAGAGGTTTGATGGACTGAAGCCTTCTTCTCTCATCTCGTCAAAGTCATTCTCTGACCAACTTTGATCCGTTGCTGGCGATGGACTGCGCTCCTTTGCAGGGGGAGATTCGCTCTTATTTTTTGAATTTCCAGCTTTTCTGCCCTGCTTTTTCCCCATCTTTGTGGTTTTATCTGCCTCTGGTCTTTGATGATGGTGACGTACTGCTGGGGTTTTGGTATAGGTGTCCTTCCTGTTTGATAGTTTTCCTTCTGACAGTCAGGACCCTCAGCTATAGGTCTGTTGGAGATTGCTTGAGGTCCACTCCAGACCCTGTTTGTCTGGGTATCAGCAGCAGAGGTGCAGAAGATAGAATATTGCTGAACAGTGAGTGCACCTGTCTGATTCTTGCTTTGGAAGCTTCTTCTCAGGGGTGTACTCCACCCTGTGAGGTGTGGGGTGTCAGACTGCCCCTAGTGGGGGATGTCTCCCAGTTAGGCTACTCAGGGTTCAGGGACCCACTTGAGCAGGCAGCCTGCCCCTTCTCAGATCTCAACCTCCGTGTTGGGAGATCCACTGCTTTCTTCAAAGCTGTCAGACAGAGTCATTCGCGTCTGCACAGGCCTCTGCTGCTTCCCCTGTTATTTTTTAGTTGTGTCCTGTCCCCAGAGGCGGAGTCTACAGAGACGGGTAGGTTTCCTTGAGCTGCTGTGAGCTCCACCCAGTTCGAGCTTCCCAGCGGCTTTGTTTACCTACTTAAGCCTCAGCAAATGGCAGGCGCCCCTCCCCCAGCCTCGCTGCTGCCTTGCGGTTAGATTGCGGCAGACTGCTGTGTTAGCAAGGAGGGAGGCTCCGTGGGCGTGGGACCCTCCCGGCCAGGTGTGGGGTGTATTCTCCTGGTGTGCCGGTGTGCTTACCGCGCAGTATTGGGGTGGGAGTTACCCGATTTTCCAGGTGTTGTGTGTCTCAATTCCCCTGGCTAGGAAAAGGGACTCCCTTCCCCTTTGCGCTTCCCAGGTGAGGCGATGCCTCGCCCTGCTTCAGCTCTCGCTGGTCAGGCTGCAGCAGCTGACCAGCACCGATTGTCCGGCACTCCCGAGTGAGATGACCCCAGTACCTCAGTTGAAAATGCAGAAATCACCGGTCTTCTGTGTCACTCGCGGTGGGAGACGGAGACTGGAGCTGTTCCTATTCGGCCATCTTGCTCCGCCCCCCTCAGGACTGTGCCTGTGCCACATTTTCTTAATCCAGTCTGTCACTGATGGACATTTGGGTTGATTCCAAGTCTTTGCTATTGTGAATAGTGCCGCAATAACCCCGGTGAGGCTAAACAAAACTGTAGCTTTGTTTCCCAGCTGTTTCTTCCAGATCAGGAAACGCCTTCAGAGCAAAAGTAGTTTTGTGAGCTCGGTTTACCTTTCTGGGTTTTTGCTTTCTTTTAGATTTTCTTGACTATCATGTTATCTTGTTGATGTTTTGAAGAAGGCATTTAAAAACTTTTTTAGTTGTTCAGAATATGAGAATTGGTCATTATCACCACGTTTGCCATTTGTAGAAGTGTAAGTCTCAATTTTTAAAGCACTGGCTTTGAAAGTATATTTCAATAAACAGTTCTTTGAGATACAAACACAATTTTAGATAAAGCCCTCACCACAGTCTGGTGAGGCACTATCAAGAGTAAGGTTTCAGTGGGCTGACCTCATTATCTCATCATGGGTTTATAAGGGAAAATAACATGTCTTATTAATCATCCTCTCAATTTAAGGCATGAAAATATTGGCCCTGAAAAAGGAATCTAATGAAAAGGTAGTGATAATTTTTACAGGACATTATTGCCTAAACTTTTCAAACCATTTGGGTTCTAATGTCTACTTGCATGTCTACGGTATAGATATAAGTAATTCTTTTCTGAAAGCAACTTGACATCAGCAGAGAAAACAGAAAATATGAGTTGAAGATCTCTTCCCTTACGCATGGCACAAGACATGCTCTTGTGATTTTTTCCAGAAGTTTGGAGAAACATTTAATCTGGACCTTTCTCAAATTGATTCTTTAATTTGAGCACACTAGTTTCAAAGTTAAGAAGAAATATATAGGCGGTCATTTTTCTTTGAGAGGAATTAAATCCTGTTTATATGGTTGAAAATCAAAGGTATGTTTTGTTTTTAACCTTCAATCTTAAAGCCTAGAAATCTGAATAATGTTAGAAAATACCAGATGAATTAACTGAAATTAAACTCAGATGTTCAGTGACCGAATAATAAGCAATCAGAAATAAAACAGGATTTTAATTTATCCTAAATGTTCAGACATGTCATTTTTAAATGCCGTTTTAAAACCTAAGCTATTTGATAGCAATTGAGTTCTAATTGCTCAAAAGTATGTTCCAACACAGCCATTAAAGAAATCAATGATTGCCTGAGGTAGATAGATATAATTTAAATCTATACAAATTAGTTACCATTGATGCAGTTGACAGTAGATTTTGATTTTAATTCTCCTTGTTTATTGGCCAAAGGGAGTTTACATAAATTTATAATCATGACTCATGATGTGCACCAATTGCTTTTTAAAACAAATGACATTGATTAATATTGTCAAACAAGCATTACTGTTTTACATTTATATAAGTGAATGCACTAGGACTTATAAGGCAAAAATAGTATCTTGATGGTTAATCATTATAAAGATTGCTTATCAACCTAAACTTCGCATTTAGCATGGCATATAGTGATTTTTAAAGGAATGTTCCATCAATTTTCATACTGATTTTTTTGTTGTTCAATTTGGATTTCTTTATTCATTCATGAAGTTTCTTTCTGTATGTAATTCATTTTTCATTAAGGTCATCACAAGTGAATATTGAAAAGTAGTTAAAACAACTTTTACAATTGATGATAACTAGGGAGGTGATAAAGCATGATTTCTGGAAGTTACATGTGTATTATTTTCTAACTCTTTTCCTGGATCTAGTATCAAACGCTACAATATTGCTCTATCACTGAAACTTGGAGTAACTCCCAATGATGACCTGGGAACCCACTGGGTGAGGATAAAACTTAAGCAAAAGTAAGTTCCTCTCTCCATCTGGGGTAGGAGTTCTTAACACAAGAACTGGATGGTTTTATGGAATAATGAGTACACCATGGCTTAGGACTTGGAGAGAACAGATTCATATTTCACCTCAATACTTAACAGCTGGGTGAAGTAGTCTTGCTTTCCTTATCTATAGTATGAGATCCGTATTATTTCTGCCTCACAGAGCTATTAAGAGGACTGAAGTAAAATGTAATGAAAGAAGCTTTTCATCTGATTGGGAAATTAAGCATATGACCTAGTAACTATTTATAATATAAGACCAAATGAAATAAGTAAAACATAGAAATCAAACCAAAGTGCTGTAGGAATACTGTTATGGGAATGGTTAATGTAGTATATAGGGCTAATTAACTTTTAAGAATTTGGAAAAAGAACGAGGTGAGAAATGATGTTTTATTGGTAGAACCTGATCATTTTTCATAATCAATATAACTGTGCCCTGATTTCAATTTTATCTAAGATAGCTGGTTTCAGTGTGGGAGTCAGGCTTGTTCAATTTTGATGGCAGCTGGATGGATTTTCACTTGTTTCAGCACCTTTCCTCTGTACATTCAAGATAATTTGTCCATCTTACCTACACAAAACTCATTTGCATGTCTGATGAAAGCATTAAGGGCATACTAAGCCTTAAATTTGCCAAGAGCTTTTAATCATTTTTCCCTCTGTAAAAAGAGTAACTAGAAAGTATATCTAAGGAAAGATAAATGCATTTGATGAACTTAACTTCCATTTCTGTAATCACAAATGTCATAATGATTTTCTGCTAGTAATCAACACAATATGAGTTTTATGCTGCGTTTTTCACCACAATTTTTAAATGTCTAATGTTCCAGAAAGGCACAAAGCATTTAAACTTTGCCTATAGCTAAAGTAGTTTTTAAAATGTGTGTATAGAGACAAGGTCTGGCACTAATGTTTTAAAAAATGGGGTAAGATAATATAATGAAATTTGAAGGAGAGATGGCATTCAAGAAAGGAATTAGGTAAAGAAGTAATACAAATTAGTTATCAAAGATCAGGTTAATACTCAAAACATTTAAAAAATCTTTCTTGTTTATTAGCCAAAGGCAGTTCTCATAATTTGTGATGTACAATAATTGATTTTTAAAAATAACATTGATTAATATTGTCGAAAATTGTCACCATTTCATAGTGTAGGCATTTGTATTTTAAAGGTAAAACAGTATTTTGATATTTATTTTTCTAATTAAATTACTCTAAACCCCTGACCTTTATATTTTACCATAGTGCATAATATATGTATTCATAGACACTACTGATTACAAATAATATAGAGGGTAGGGGCTGTCAGCAAAGTAGTTAAAACTGTTGCATAGCTTAAAGAACACAACTTGTAAGTAATAACCAGTTCAATTTGCCAATTGGTTATTTCAGGATGAGTCTCAACCACTCTCACTGCCCTTTTTAGTATTTGTGTAACGAGTTTAATACTATCAGGTAGTTATGAGGCAAAAAGGAGGTAATGCATTAAAAAAGCTAGATGAGATAAATAAAGCATAACAGATAAGATCAGCATGACTACATTGAGGATTCAAAAGGAAAATAGTGTACCTTTTGCAGAGAAGCAACTCAACCTCCATTATCTGCCACTTGAACTGCAGTAATTGCCTCTCTCTTCTGCTTTTGTCAAGATGCATTTATTCTTCACATAATGTAAACCAGATTCTGTCTCTCCTGCTTAAGCCTTCCATTGTGTTTAAGTCTTTTTTTTTTTTTTGCTGTGATGATATTTGTTTTTTTTTTTAATTATTATTTTTTTTTATTATACTTTAAGTTCTAGGGTACATGTCCATAACGTGCAGGTTTGTTACATATGTATATATGTGCCATGTTGGTGTGCTGCACCCATCAACTCGT
>NW_022320095.1:0-3034 GCF_002776525.5 Piliocolobus tephrosceles
ACTAGAGAGGCAAGAGCAAACACATTCAAAAGCTAGCAGAAGGCAAGAAATAACTAAGATCAGAGCAGAACTGAAGGAGATAGAGACACAAAAAACCCTCCAAAAAATCAATGAATCCAGGAGTTGGTTTTTTGAAAAGATCAACAAAATTGACAGACCGCTAGCAAGGCTAATAAAGAAGAAAAGAGAGAGGAATCAAATAGACGCAATAAAAAATGATAAAGGGGATATCACCACCGAACCCACAGAAATACAAACTGCCATCAGAGAATACTATAAACACCTCTACACAAATCAACTAGAAAATCTAGAAGAAATGGATAATTTCCTGGACACTTACACTCTTCCAAGACTAAACCAGGAAGAAGTTGAATCCCTGAATAGACCAATAGCAGCCTCTGAAATTGAGGCAATAATTAAGAGCCTACCCACCAAAAAAAGCCCAGGACCAGATGGATTCACAGCTGAATTCTACCAGAGGTACAAGGAGGAGCTGGTACCATTCCTTCTGAAACTATTCCAATCAATAGAAAAAGAGGGAATCCTCCCTAACTCATTTTATGAGGCCAACATCATCCTGATACCTAAGCCTGGCAGAGACACAACAAAAAAAGAGAATTTTAGACCAATCTCCCTGATGAACATCGATGCAAAAATCCTCAATAAAATACTGGCAAACCGGATTCAGCAGCACATCAAAAAGCTTATCCACCATGATCAAGTGGGCTTCATCCCTGGGATGCAAGGCTGGTTCAACATTCGCAAATCAATCAACGTAATCCAGCATATCAACAGAACCAAAGACAAGAACCACATGATTATCTCAATAGATGCAGAAAAGGCTTTTGACAAAATTCAACAGCCCTTCATGCTAAAAACGCTCAACAAATTCGGTATTGATGGAACGTACCTCAAAATAATAAGAGCTATTTATGACAAACCCACAGCTAACATCATACTGAATGGGCAAAAACTGGAAGCATTCCCTTTGAAAACTGGCACAAGACAGGGATGCCCTCTCTCACCACTCCTATTCAACATAGTGTTGGAAGTTCTGGCTAGGGCAATCAGGCAAGAGAAAGAAATCAAGGGTATCCAGTTAGGAAAAGAAGAAGTCAAATTGTCCCTGTTTGCAGATGACATGATTGTATATTTAGAAAACCCCATCGTCTCAGCCCAAAACCTTCTTAAGCTGATAAGCAACTTCAGCAAAGTCTCAGGATACAAAATTAATGTGCAAAAATCACAAGCATTCTTATACACCAGTAACAGACAAGCAGAGAGCCAAATCAGGAATGAACTTCCATTCACAATTGCTTCAAAGACAATAAAATACCTAGGAATCCAACTTACAAGGGATGTAAAGGACCTCTTCAAGGAGAACTACAAACCACTGCTCAGTGAAATCAAAGAGGACACAAACAAATGGAAGAACATACCATGCTCATGGATAGGAAGAATCAATATGGTGAAAATGGCCATACTGCCCAAGGTTATTTATAGATTCAATGCCATCCCCATCAAGCTACCACTGAGTTTCTTCACAGAATTGGAAAAAACTGCTTTAAAGTTCATATGGAACCAAAAAGGAGCCCGCATTGCCAAGACAATCCTAAGTCAAAAGGACAAAGCCGGAGGCGTCACGCTACCTGACTTCAAACTATACTACAAGGCTACAGTAACCAAAACAGCATGGTACTGGTACCAAAACAGAGATATAGACCAATGGAACAGAACAGAGTCCTCAGAAATAATGCCACACATCTACAGCCATCTGATATTTGACAAACCTGAGAGAAACAAGAAATGGGGAAAGGATTCCCTATTTAATAAATGGTGCTGGGATAATTGGCTAGCCATAAGTAGAAAGCTGAAACTGGATCCTTTCCTTACTCCTTATACGAAGATTAATTCAAGATGGATTAGAGACTTAAATGTTAGACCTAATACCATAAAAACCCTAGAAGAAAATCTAGGTAGTACCATTCAGGACATAGGCATGGGCAAGGACTTCATGTCTAAAACACCAAAAGCAACGGCAACAAAAGCCAAAATTGACAAATAGAATCTAATTAAACTAAAGAGCTTCTGCACAGCAAAAGAAACTACCATCAGAGTGAACAGGCAACCTACAGAATGGGAGAACATTTTTGCAATCTACTCATCTGACAAAGGGCTAATTTCCAGAATCTACAAAGAAGTCAAACAAATATACAAGAAAAAAACAAACAACCCCATCAAAAAGTGGGGAAAGGATATGAAGAGACATTTCCCAAAAGAAGACATTCATACAGCCAACAGACACATGAAAAAATGCTCATCATCACTGGCCATCAGAGAAATGCAAATCAAAACCACAATGAGATACCATCTCACACCAGTTAGAATGGCAATCATTAAAAAATCAGGAAACAATAGGTGTTGGAGAGGATATGGAGAAATAGGAACACTCTCACACTGTTGGTGGGATTGTAAACTAGTTCAACCATTATGGAAAACAGTATGGCAATTCCTCAAGGATCTAGAACTAGATGTACCATATGACCCAGCCATCCCACTACTGGGTATATACCCAAAGGATTATAAATTATGCTACTACAAAGACACATGCACACGTATGTTTATTGCGGCACTATTCACAATAGCAAAGACTTGGAATCAACCCAAATGTCCATCTGTGACAGACTGGATTAAGAAAATGTGGCACATATACACCATGGAATACTATGCAGCCATAAAAAAGGATGAGTTTGCGTCCTTTGTAGGGACATGGATGCCGCTGGAAACCATCATTCTTAGCAAACTATCACAGGAAGAGAAAACCAAACACCGCATGTTCTCACTCATAGGTGGGAACTGAACAATGAGTTCACTTGGACTCGGGAAGTGGAACATCACACAATGGGGCCTATCATGGGGAGGGGGGAGGGGGGAGGGATTGCATTGGGGAGTTATACCTGATATAAATGATGAATTGATGGGTGCTGACGAGTTGATGGGTGCAGCACACCAACATGGCACATATATACATATG
>NW_022320096.1:0-3034 GCF_002776525.5 Piliocolobus tephrosceles
CATATGTATATATGTGCCATGTTGGTGTGCTGCACCCATCAACTCGTCAGCACCCATCAATTCATCATTTATATCAGGTATAACTCCCCAATGCAATCCCTCCCCCCTCCCCCCTCCCCATGATAGGCCCCATTGTGTGATGTTCCACTTCCCGAGTCCAAGTGAACTCATTGTTCAGTTCCCACCTATGAGTGAGAACATGCGGTGTTTGGTTTTCTCTTCCTGTGATAGTTTGCTAAGAATGATGGTTTCCAGCGGCATCCATGTCCCTACAAAGGACGCAAACTCATCCTTTTTTATGGCTGCATAGTATTCCATGGTGTATATGTGCCACATTTTCTTAATCCAGTCTGTCACAGATGGACATTTGGGTTGATTCCAAGTCTTTGCTATTGTGAATAGTGCCGCAATAAACATACGTGTGCATGTGTCTTTGTAGTAGCATAATTTATAATCCTTTGGGTATATACCCAGTAGTGGGATGGCTGGGTCATATGGTACATCTAGTTCTAGATCCTTGAGGAATTGCCATACTGTTTTCCATAATGGTTGAACTAGTTTACAATCCCACCAACAGTGTGAGAGTGTTCCTATTTCTCCATATCCTCTCCAACACCTATTGTTTCCTGATTTTTTAATGATTGCCATTCTAACTGGTGTGAGATGGTATCTCATTGTGGTTTTGATTTGCATTTCTCTGATGGCCAGTGATGATGAGCATTTTTTCATGTGTCTGTTGGCTGTATGAATGTCTTCTTTTGGGAAATGTCTCTTCATATCCTTTCCCCACTTTTTGATGGGGTTGTTTGTTTTTTTCTTGTATATTTGTTTGACTTCTTTGTAGATTCTGGAAATTAGCCCTTTGTCAGATGAGTAGATTGCAAAAATGTTCTCCCATTCTGTAGGTTGCCTGTTCACTCTGATGGTAGTTTCTTTTGCTGTGCAGAAGCTCTTTAGTTTAATTAGATTCTATTTGTCAATTTTGGCTTTTGTTGCCGTTGCTTTTGGTGTTTTAGACATGAAGTCCTTGCCCATGCCTATGTCCTGAATGGTACTACCTAGATTTTCTTCTAGGGTTTTTATGGTATTAGGTCTAACATTTAAGTCTCTAATCCATCTTGAATTAATCTTCGTATAAGGAGTAAGGAAAGGATCCAGTTTCAGCTTTCTACTTATGGCTAGCCAATTATCCCAGCACCATTTATTAAATAGGGAATCCTTTCCCCATTTCTTGTTTCTCTCAGGTTTGTCAAATATCAGATGGCTGTAGATGTGTGGCATTATTTCTGAGGACTCTGTTCTGTTCCATTGGTCTATATCTCTGTTTTGGTACCAGTACCATGCTGTTTTGGTTACTGTAGCCTTGTAGTATAGTTTGAAGTCAGGTAGCGTGACGCCTCCGGCTTTGTCCTTTTGACTTAGGATTGTCTTGGCAATGCGGGCTCCTTTTTGGTTCCATATGAACTTTAAAGCAGTTTTTTCCAATTCTGTGAAGAAACTCAGTGGTAGCTTGATGGGGATGGCATTGAATCTATAAATAACCTTGGGCAGTATGGCCATTTTCACCATATTGATTCTTCCTATCCATGAGCATGGTATGTTCTTCCATTTGTTTGTGTCCTCTTTGATTTCACTGAGCAGTGGTTTGTAGTTCTCCTTGAAGAGGTCCTTTACATCCCTTGTAAGTTGGATTCCTAGGTATTTTATTGTCTTTGAAGCAATTGTGAATGGAAGTTCATTCCTGATTTGGCTCTCTGCTTGTCTGTTACTGGTGTATAAGAATGCTTGTGATTTTTGCACATTAATTTTGTATCCTGAGACTTTGCTGAAGTTGCTTATCAGCTTAAGAAGGTTTTGGGCTGAGACGATGGGGTTTTCTAAATATACAATCATGTCATCTGCAAACAGGGACAATTTGACTTCTTCTTTTCCTAACTGGATACCCTTGATTTCTTTCTCTTGCCTGATTGCCCTAGCCAGAACTTCCAACACTATGTTGAATAGGAGTGGTGAGAGAGGGCATCCCTGTCTTGTGCCAGTTTTCAAAGGGAATGCTTCCAGTTTTTGCCCATTCAGTATGATGTTAGCTGTGGGTTTGTCATAAATAGCTCTTATTATTTTGAGGTACGTTCCATCAATACCGAATTTGTTGAGCGTTTTTAGCATGAAGGGCTGTTGAATTTTGTCAAAAGCCTTTTCTGCATCTATTGAGATAATCATGTGGTTCTTGTCTTTGGTTCTGTTGATATGCTGGATTACGTTGATTGATTTGCGAATGTTGAACCAGCCTTGCATCCCAGGGATGAAGCCCACTTGATCATGGTGGATAAGCTTTTTGATGTGCTGCTGAATCCGGTTTGCCAGTATTTTATTGAGGATTTTTGCATCGATGTTCATCAGGGAGATTGGTCTAAAATTCTCTTTTTTTGTTGTGTCTCTGCCAGGCTTAGGTATCAGGATGATGTTGGCCTCATAAAATGAGTTAGGGAGGATTCCCTCTTTTTCTATTGATTGGAATAGTTTCAGAAGGAATGGTACCAGCTCCTCCTTGTACCTCTGGTAGAATTCAGCTGTGAATCCATCTGGTCCTGGGCTTTTTTTGGTGGGTAGGCTCTTAATTATTGCCTCAATTTCAGAGGCTGCTATTGGTCTATTCAGGGATTCAACTTCTTCCTGGTTTAGTCTTGGAAGAGTGTAAGTGTCCAGGAAATTATCCATTTCTTCTAGATTTTCTAGTTGATTTGTGTAGAGGTGTTTATAGTATTCTCTGATGGCAGTTTGTATTTCTGTGGGTTCGGTGGTGATATCCCCTTTATCATTTTTTATTGCGTCTATTTGATTCCTCTCTCTTTTCTTCTTTATTAGCCTTGCTAGCGGTCTGTCAATTTTGTTGATCTTTTCAAAAAACCAACTCCTGGATTCATTGATTTTTTGGAGGGTTTTTTGTGTCTCTATCTCCTTCAGTTCTGCTCTGATCTTAGTTATTTCTTGCCTTCTGCTAGCTTTTGAATGTGTTTGCTCTTGCCTCTCTAGT
>NW_022320097.1:0-861 GCF_002776525.5 Piliocolobus tephrosceles
GCCTGAAGGTAATCTCCACTTTGGCTCCATGAGCCTCCAGTCTGTCTCTGCTGGTTCCAAAGGACGCTTTGAAGCCAGGCAGAGATACACTTCCATTTCCATTGTGTCCATTGTATCGGTAAAGAGGAAACAAATGGGAAACCCCCCCAGTCCAAATTTCCAAAGAGCACCCCCTTAGGGTGCCTCCTAGCCAATTTAAAAACCTTATAGCTCGAACAAGACCTTAGGAGGAAGCGGTTAATTTTCCTTTCCACTGTGGCATGATCGACCTCAGCAATTTCTGCCAGCGGCTAGGCAAGTGGTCCGAAATTAATTACGTACAAGGCTTTTGGGCCTTAAGCTCTCCTCCCTATACTCCTCCTTCTCTCCACCCCCTCCCTTCCTGCCCAGACTCCTCCTCCTCCCCCCATCCAGACTCCTCCTTCCTCCTCCTTATCTACTAGTAATCCACTCGGTCCCATGCCTCCTTTGGGGCCCCCAACTGGCTGTCTTGAGTCCCCTATCTCTGCCCACACCCTCCTACAGTGTTAGCACCTTTGCGAGAGGTGGCTGGGGCAGAGGGGGTAGTCAGAGTACGTGTCCCTTTTTCATTGGCCGATCTTTCCAAAATTGAGAAGCGTTTAGGTGATTTCTCAGCTAATCCTACCATATACATAAAGGAATTTAGACACCTTTGTCAGGCCTATGACTTAACTTGGCATGACCTCCAGGTTATCCTAACCTCTACCCTAAACGGACTGAGGTTCTAACCCAATATACCTGGTTAGATCCGGCCTCCCCACAGGGGCCACCATTTTGGCATCTTATTTCATTTCTCAATCAGCTCCTGACATTCGTAAAAAAAAAAAAAAAAAAAAAAAA
>NW_022320097.1:961-2149 GCF_002776525.5 Piliocolobus tephrosceles
GGCTTTACAGCCCAGTCGTAACCCCAGGCCAGAGAGCACACACCCCACAGACTCCAAGGCTGCAAAAAGAGCCTGCTATATAAGTGCGGCAAGGCAGGACACTATGCCAACAGGTGTCCGCAGGGTCCCCGAGCCCCAACGCAGCCTTGCTATAAGTGCAAGGCATCAGGACATTAGGCCAGTGAATGTCCTAACCCTCGTCCACCAGTAACCCCCTGCCCTGCTTGCCAGCAGGGAGGACACTGAAAGTCTGATTGCCCCACCCTGAGAACAGGTGCTGCGTCTCCACGTGACCCCCTTTCCCAGGATCCTGGGAGCTCCTTCCAGCTCCTACATCTGGACGACGACAACTGAAGGTGCCGAGACTCGGGGACCCCCATCACCCTCGCCGAGCCATGGGTAACTCTCCTGGTAGTGGGTAAGACAATTAATTTTTTAATCAACAGGGAGGCTACCTATTCTGTTTTGCCGTCCTTCTCTGGACGTAGTCTTCCATCCAATATCCCTGTAGTAGGAGTAAGGGAAAAGCCATCCACTCCACGAAAAACTCCACTTCTTAATTGCTGCCTGGCCAACAACTACTTTGCGCAGTTGTTCCTCATTCCCAGCTAAAAAGGGCCCCTACCGAAAGCAATCAGTGGAAATCAGTTTGGCTTTCCCCCACTCGCCTCAAACTTACTAAATTTTCTTAACTATCTCATACTCCCCAACCTTGCCAGGACCATCCTTCTGGGTTTTGCCCATATTCCAACAAATGCTTCCATTCCTCATTCCTATACTAATACTGTGCCTTATTTTATTCTTCATCCATAGGTCCAAATACCAACCATGGGCCCCGACCTTAACGACGCCCCTTAACAGCAGGAAGTAGCCAGACAGACCACGGCGCCCCTTTATCACTATTATCAATAAAAGGTTGGACTGTATGGACGAACGGAGGCAGGATGGTTAACTTCCGGGTTCTTCTTCACCACCAACTCTTCCCGTGTGTGCGAGAATGCAGCTGACGCCCGGGAAGGTGAAGATTAATCAGGCATGCACCAGGTGATGTCAATCCGAGGGGACCAAGATTTACCTGGTGGCACCTGCGGAGCCCCCCCTCCCCCGACATGCCCGTGCCCCGCCTATTGCCCTTCCACTCCTAGAAAAGTCACTCCCAGCAGATGCGCCCGGGGTGGGCTTTCTCAG
>NW_022320098.1:0-1188 GCF_002776525.5 Piliocolobus tephrosceles
CTGAGAAAGCCCACCCCGGGCGCATCTGCTGGGAGTGACTTTTCTAGGAGTGGAAGGGCAATAGGCGGGGCACGGGCATGTCGGGGGAGGGGGGGCTCCGCAGGTGCCACCAGGTAAATCTTGGTCCCCTCGGATTGACATCACCTGGTGCATGCCTGATTAATCTTCACCTTCCCGGGCGTCAGCTGCATTCTCGCACACACGGGAAGAGTTGGTGGTGAAGAAGAACCCGGAAGTTAACCATCCTGCCTCCGTTCGTCCATACAGTCCAACCTTTTATTGATAATAGTGATAAAGGGGCGCCGTGGTCTGTCTGGCTACTTCCTGCTGTTAAGGGGCGTCGTTAAGGTCGGGGCCCATGGTTGGTATTTGGACCTATGGATGAAGAATAAAATAAGGCACAGTATTAGTATAGGAATGAGGAATGGAAGCATTTGTTGGAATATGGGCAAAACCCAGAAGGATGGTCCTGGCAAGGTTGGGGAGTATGAGATAGTTAAGAAAATTTAGTAAGTTTGAGGCGAGTGGGGGAAAGCCAAACTGATTTCCACTGATTGCTTTCGGTAGGGGCCCTTTTTAGCTGGGAATGAGGAACAACTGCGCAAAGTAGTTGTTGGCCAGGCAGCAATTAAGAAGTGGAGTTTTTCGTGGAGTGGATGGCTTTTCCCTTACTCCTACTACAGGGATATTGGATGGAAGACTACGTCCAGAGAAGGACGGCAAAACAGAATAGGTAGCCTCCCTGTTGATTAAAAAATTAATTGTCTTACCCACTACCAGGAGAGTTACCCATGGCTCGGCGAGGGTGATGGGGGTCCCCGAGTCTCGGCACCTTCAGTTGTCGTCGTCCAGATGTAGGAGCTGGAAGGAGCTCCCAGGATCCTGGGAAAGGGGGTCACGTGGAGACGCAGCACCTGTTCTCAGGGTGGGGCAATCAGACTTTCAGTGTCCTCCCTGCTGGCAAGCAGGGCAGGGGGTTACTGGTGGACGAGGGTTAGGACATTCACTGGCCTAATGTCCTGATGCCTTGCACTTATAGCAAGGCTGCGTTGGGGCTCGGGGACCCTGCGGACACCTGTTGGCATAGTGTCCTGCCTTGCCGCACTTATATAGCAGGCTCTTTTTGCAGCCTTGGAGTCTGTGGGGTGTGTGCTCTCTGGCCTGGGGTTACGACTGGGCTGTAAAGCC
>NW_022320098.1:1288-2149 GCF_002776525.5 Piliocolobus tephrosceles
TTTTTTTTTTTTTTTTTTTTTTTTACGAATGTCAGGAGCTGATTGAGAAATGAAATAAGATGCCAAAATGGTGGCCCCTGTGGGGAGGCCGGATCTAACCAGGTATATTGGGTTAGAACCTCAGTCCGTTTAGGGTAGAGGTTAGGATAACCTGGAGGTCATGCCAAGTTAAGTCATAGGCCTGACAAAGGTGTCTAAATTCCTTTATGTATATGGTAGGATTAGCTGAGAAATCACCTAAACGCTTCTCAATTTTGGAAAGATCGGCCAATGAAAAAGGGACACGTACTCTGACTACCCCCTCTGCCCCAGCCACCTCTCGCAAAGGTGCTAACACTGTAGGAGGGTGTGGGCAGAGATAGGGGACTCAAGACAGCCAGTTGGGGGCCCCAAAGGAGGCATGGGACCGAGTGGATTACTAGTAGATAAGGAGGAGGAAGGAGGAGTCTGGATGGGGGGAGGAGGAGGAGTCTGGGCAGGAAGGGAGGGGGTGGAGAGAAGGAGGAGTATAGGGAGGAGAGCTTAAGGCCCAAAAGCCTTGTACGTAATTAATTTCGGACCACTTGCCTAGCCGCTGGCAGAAATTGCTGAGGTCGATCATGCCACAGTGGAAAGGAAAATTAACCGCTTCCTCCTAAGGTCTTGTTCGAGCTATAAGGTTTTTAAATTGGCTAGGAGGCACCCTAAGGGGGTGCTCTTTGGAAATTTGGACTGGGGGGGTTTCCCATTTGTTTCCTCTTTACCGATACAATGGACACAATGGAAATGGAAGTGTATCTCTGCCTGGCTTCAAAGCGTCCTTTGGAACCAGCAGAGACAGACTGGAGGCTCATGGAGCCAAAGTGGAGATTACCTTCAGGC
>NW_022320099.1:0-1104 GCF_002776525.5 Piliocolobus tephrosceles
CCTGTGTCAGCCTCCCAGGTAGCTAGGACTACAGGTGTGTGCCACAATGCCTGGCTAATTTTTCTTTTAATTTTTTCTAGAGAAGGGGTTTGCTATATTGCCCAGACTGTTCTCAAACACTTGGGATCAGATATCCTGCCTCAGGCTCCCAAAGTGCTGGGATTACAGGCATGAGCCACCACACCCGAACACTTGAGGTGATTTTAAGCCCCCAGCAAGGTGCACCAGCAGGACCAGGAGGCAGCCTGGGCCCCCCGCCATCACTCCTATCTGTGCTGACCTAGGTAAGTCCCTCTCTCTGAATCTCGGCCACATCACATACAATGCAAGTAGGAAGATGGGCAGGACTGGGGGGTGGGGCAGGCAGAGGCCACCTCTGTCAGGCTGGGGTGACATGGGCTGGAGCCTGTCTTCCCATACCTGGGACATGACCTCCAAGGACCAGCTGTCGGTCATGGTGATGGGCTGGCTGGGGTTGGCAGGGAGCTTGCTCTCCTTCTCGGAGGGCCGGAGCAGTGTGGGGCCAAAGACCGTGGCGAGGTTGTGCAGGGACATCTTATTGACTGCCTCCTTCTCTGCCACCCTGTGGAGGACCGAAGCAGAGGTGCTGTTTCAACACCACCACCAGCAAAGAGGTGGAGGGGCTGGGCCATGCTGGAGTCCTCAGGGAAGGAGTGACCTAGACCCTGGGTGTGCTGCAAGCTGACTCCAGCCCTGGTACTGCTGGGTCTTGGCAGCCCAGCACAAACGGCCAGCTCTGGGCTGGTGGGGAGGTCTCCTCTATGATGTGACTGGGAGGGAAGAGGGGGGGTCCAAGTGCACTGCCGGCCACGGCCAAAGCTCTGAGCTCTTTGTTAAGGCCACAGTGCAAAGCGTGGAGGGTGGCAAAGATGAGAGGCTGGGGCGGGGGGGGGCAGTGACACTAGTCCCCAAAGGCAGTGAGTGACTGCAGACAGGGGGCAGGGGAAAAGGTTCTCGGTGTTGGAGGTCTACTGGTAGCAGAGGGGTACCCCATGGCCTGGGGACCTGCAGCCACAGGAGAGCTGGGCTACCTTTTCAGGTGGTCCAGAAGGAAAAGGAAGGTGAGCAGGTTGGCCTCCGGCA
>NW_022320100.1:0-1515 GCF_002776525.5 Piliocolobus tephrosceles
TTTTACTTTCTATCTCTGTTTTTGCTTTCTTTATTCACTCTCTACATATGTTTAAAGATGTTTTTCATTTTTTTCATCATTGCCTACTTTTCCCCTGCACTCAAAGCCTTTTATGGTATTTTTTTCTAATTGAAATCTTCATAAAATTTTAATAACACAGATTTGGCATATCTATTTATGTATACTGTGTATACCTCTACTTCACAGATAAAGACTATAAAGTTTGCTCTTTTTATTCGATGTAAAGTTAAGAATGACAGAAAAGTTAACCTAAAATCTAAGTTTAAAATCTATTGACATTTAGCTTAATTTGATGAGTATAATTGTAGAATAACTTTTAATGTAATTTGTTCATGTAAATTTTGTTGTATCAAATTACATATGCAAAATAAAAATCTATATAAATACACATTAATCATATGAATGTAATTACATACCTAATCATTCAAAATTCCAAAAAATATGAACCAGTTGTTTAAAAGTTTTCTCACAGTATATGAAGCTTTGAATTTTGCTTTATATGAGAAAATAATTTGTAAACTTCACTAGCTGCAATATTAATCCAGATATTGCCAACAATTTTTTCTTTTCAGCACTCGACATACATATTGATGTGTTGTATAACTTTAGTAGAAATAAATCATATAAGATAAGGTATTTGCAATGAATTCTCAAAGTCTACAAAACATCCTGAAGAACTGAGGATCAAACCAAAGTAATAACCATAAGACAGTCAATGGCAGCCCAAAGGTATGCAGGTTAAAGCCACATATTGTGATAAGACTCTAAGACCCAGCAAAAAAATTGGACAGAAAGTCCTCCAATCACAGTCATCGATTTGACATAGGTTTTTAACACTGATCTTGCAAATATTTTGTGTATCTTCATTAACTCAATATCAGTGCTTCTCATGTGATACACAACAAAACCTAGTGAGAAAGATGAATATT
This sequence comes from Piliocolobus tephrosceles, assembly GCF_002776525.5. Lineage (NCBI taxonomy): Eukaryota > Metazoa > Chordata > Mammalia > Primates > Cercopithecidae > Piliocolobus > Piliocolobus tephrosceles. The sequence goes on from NW_022320100.1 coordinate 951, forward strand.
AAGCAATCAAATTTTGTTGGAGAGAGTTGTTGGAGGTCACAAGCTGTTGTAATCTGTCAGACTTGTTTATACTATGAGAACTAATTTTTGTACCCTTCGAAGAAGTATCATTCCAATAAACATATGTGACTTAGAAAATATTATCAATTAAATCATTTTGGCATTTTTCATCGAAGTTCAAATTCCCTAAAGGTTTTCAGAAGTTCCCATCCAGGTCAATTCTTATCAAATAAAAAGATCATATTTGTTCTAAATTCATAAATATATAAATATTGAATATTATCAACTAAAGAATTAACTTTCAGAGTGGTCCTGAACTCTGACTCTAACTTTTTATTTTGCATAAGAAGTTAGTTTGAAGGGGAACATCACACACTGGGGCCTATCATGGGGAGGGGGGAGGGGGGAGGGATTGCATTGGGGAGTTATACCTGATATAAATGATGAATTGAGGGGTGCTGACGAGTTGATGGGTGCAGCACACCAACATGGCACATGTATACATATGTAACAAACCTGCACGTTATGCACATGTACCCTAGAACTTAAAGTATAATAAAAAAAT
>NW_022320101.1:0-1515 GCF_002776525.5 Piliocolobus tephrosceles
ATTTTTTTATTATACTTTAAGTTCTAGGGTACATGTGCATAACGTGCAGGTTTGTTACATATGTATACATGTGCCATGTTGGTGTGCTGCACCCATCAACTCGTCAGCACCCCTCAATTCATCATTTATATCAGGTATAACTCCCCAATGCAATCCCTCCCCCCTCCCCCCTCCCCATGATAGGCCCCAGTGTGTGATGTTCCCCTTCAAACTAACTTCTTATGCAAAATAAAAAGTTAGAGTCAGAGTTCAGGACCACTCTGAAAGTTAATTCTTTAGTTGATAATATTCAATATTTATATATTTATGAATTTAGAACAAATATGATCTTTTTATTTGATAAGAATTGACCTGGATGGGAACTTCTGAAAACCTTTAGGGAATTTGAACTTCGATGAAAAATGCCAAAATGATTTAATTGATAATATTTTCTAAGTCACATATGTTTATTGGAATGATACTTCTTCGAAGGGTACAAAAATTAGTTCTCATAGTATAAACAAGTCTGACAGATTACAACAGCTTGTGACCTCCAACAACTCTCTCCAACAAAATTTGATTGCTTAATATTCATCTTTCTCACTAGGTTTTGTTGTGTATCACATGAGAAGCACTGATATTGAGTTAATGAAGATACACAAAATATTTGCAAGATCAGTGTTAAAAACCTATGTCAAATCGATGACTGTGATTGGAGGACTTTCTGTCCAATTTTTTTGCTGGGTCTTAGAGTCTTATCACAATATGTGGCTTTAACCTGCATACCTTTGGGCTGCCATTGACTGTCTTATGGTTATTACTTTGGTTTGATCCTCAGTTCTTCAGGATGTTTTGTAGACTTTGAGAATTCATTGCAAATACCTTATCTTATATGATTTATTTCTACTAAAGTTATACAACACATCAATATGTATGTCGAGTGCTGAAAAGAAAAAATTGTTGGCAATATCTGGATTAATATTGCAGCTAGTGAAGTTTACAAATTATTTTCTCATATAAAGCAAAATTCAAAGCTTCATATACTGTGAGAAAACTTTTAAACAACTGGTTCATATTTTTTGGAATTTTGAATGATTAGGTATGTAATTACATTCATATGATTAATGTGTATTTATATAGATTTTTATTTTGCATATGTAATTTGATACAACAAAATTTACATGAACAAATTACATTAAAAGTTATTCTACAATTATACTCATCAAATTAAGCTAAATGTCAATAGATTTTAAACTTAGATTTTAGGTTAACTTTTCTGTCATTCTTAACTTTACATCGAATAAAAAGAGCAAACTTTATAGTCTTTATCTGTGAAGTAGAGGTATACACAGTATACATAAATAGATATGCCAAATCTGTGTTATTAAAATTTTATGAAGATTTCAATTAGAAAAAAATACCATAAAAGGCTTTGAGTGCAGGGGAAAAGTAGGCAATGATGAAAAAAATGAAAAACATCTTTAAACATATGTAGAGAGTGAATAAAGAAAGCAAAAACAGAGATAGAAAGTAAAA
>NW_022320102.1:0-6810 GCF_002776525.5 Piliocolobus tephrosceles
ACTTTCTATCTCTGTTTTTGCTTTCTTTATTCACTCTCTACATGTGTCGAAAGATGTTTTTCATCATTGCCTATTTTTCCCCTGCACTCAAAACATTTTATGGTGTTTTTTTCTAATTGAAATCTTCATGAACTTTTAATAACACAGATTTGGCATATCTATTTATGTATACTGTGTACACCTGTACTTCACAGATAAAAACTATAGTTTGCTCTTTTTATTCAATGTAAAGTTAAGAATGACAGAAAAGTTAAACTAAAATCTAAGTTTAAAAGTTATTGATATTTAAATTAATTTGATGAGTATAATTGTGGAATAACTTTTAATGTAATTTGTTTGTTTATGTAAATTTTGTTGTGTGAAATTACATATGCAAAATAAAAATCTATATAAATTCACATTAATAATATGAATGTAATTATCTACCTAATCATTCGAAACTGCTAAAAATGTGAATAATTTTTAAAAAATTTCTCATAGTGTATGAAGCTTTGAATTTTCCTTTATATGAGAAAATAATTTATAAACTTCACTAGCTGCAGTGTTCATCCAGGTATTGCCAACACTGTTTTCTTTTCAGTACTTAACATAAATATTGATGTGTTGACTAACTTTAGTAGAAATAAATCATATAATATAAGCTATTTGCATTTAATTCTCAAAGTCTACAAAACACCCTGAAAAACTGAGGATCAAACATAAGTAATAACCATAAGATAGTCAATGGCAGCCCAAAGGTATGCAGGCTAAAACCACAAAGTGTGATAAGACTTTAAGATTCAGCAAAAAATTGACAGAAAGTCCTACAATCACAGTCTTCTATTTACCCTAGGTTTGTGACGCTGATCTTGCAAATATTTGTGTATCCTCCTGAACTCAATATCAGTGCTTCTCATGTGATACACAACAAAACCCAGTGAGAAAGATGTATATTAAGCAATCAAATTTTGTTGGATAGACTTGTTGGAGAGTCACAAACTATTGTAATATGTCAGATTTCTTTATACTATGAGAACTAATTTTTGTACCCTTCGAAGAGGTATCACTCCAATAAACATATGTGACTTAGAAAATACTATCAATTAAATCACTGTCATTTTTCAAAGGTTTTCAGGAGTTCTTATCCAAGTCAATTCTTATTGAATAAAAAAGACCATCTTTGCAAAATCATAAATTTACAAATATTGAATATTATCATGTAAAGAATTAACTTTCAGAGTGGTTCTGAACTCTAACTCTAACTTTTTATTTTGCATAAGAAGTTAGTTTTTCTTGGCCCTATGGATACTGAGTCCTTAAATGGAATGAGCTCTACTTTAGCAAATCAGCTACATAGTAAGTGGAGTTTTTACTAGTTTCTCATTTTTTCTTCTACTAGGAAGTGTTCAACAATGAAGCTATTTTGCTCCATCATGGCCGTATTTGCTGGGATTATAATAGACAATGACAAAAGTTTCCATTCAGCTCTTATTGAGAGTCAATAATGCCCATTTAGTTTACTGCTAAAACCACTGGGATTCTAGTTTTTTTAAGGTGCATGTAGATCTGTGGATCCCAATTGCAAGAGCAGCACAATATCATCCTCTGCCCAGCACTATATTAACCATTTATGACTTCATCACTGATCTGCCCTCTACTTTGTTATAATAGAAAATAACCAGCCTGGTGTCAAATACAGATTCACATATCTAAATTCAAATTCTCCCATTCACACAGTTTATAGGAATCAGACAAGTTACTATTCCCAAAAGTAGGGAATAATAGCCTCTGTCTCCCAGATAATCCTACAGCTTTCCTTCCCTGGATCAAATCCCCAGAATGTATATGTGAACTGTAAATACTTGTGACATCATTTTTCCACCATTGGCTTGGGCCCACAGCACAGACACCCCCATTCCAGGCAGATTGCACTGAGTGATTGCTGGCCTGCATCTCTGGGGTGGAGCCCCCAGGAGACAAGCAAAAGACTCTCAATTACAACTACTACTAAGGTCCCTTCCTTCCATGCCTCCAAGTTGGGGAGTAAACATTAACCCTGACATAACCCCAGAATTGTTGTGGGCAGCCCGGGAGTGACAAGATACAAGCGACAGTCAGCACTCAAGTGGGAGAGGAGCCCACAATTTCATAGCATTGAGCAGGAGCATGGCTGCAACCATGAGGAAATATAGGGGAGCCACATGACTGAGCAAGAACCTGACAACTGACCACCACACCTAAGAGTCACCTACTAGATCATGCCCAAAGCTTCAACACTAAAAAATTCTCACTAACATACCCTCATTAAACCAAAGACAAGTAAGCTACAAATAAAGACCCTGCACAAAGCTGCAGCCCTGTGAAAACATCCAGAAAAGAAGTCTATTTATTGATTGAACTCAAGTTACACTCCCATATGCAGAGATGAGAAAGAACCAACGCAAGAACTACAGAAACTCTAAATAGAGTTTCTTATGTCCTCCAAATAATCACACTAGTTCTCCAACAAGGGTTCTTAACCAAAATAAGTTAGCTACAATGACAGAGATATAATTCAGAATATGGATAGAAGGGAATTTCATTGAGATTCAGGAAAACAGTAAAACCTAAACCAAGGAAACTAAGAATCACAAAGGATACAGGAGCTGACAGACAAAACAGCCAGTATGAAAAAGAACCCAATGGACCTAATAGATGTGAAAAACACACTGCAAGAATTTCACAATGCAATCACAAGTATTAACAGCAGAATAGACCAAGCTGATGATAGAAACTCAGGACTTGAAGACAGGCTCCCTGAAATAGTCAGACAAAAGTAAAGAAAAAAGAGTGAAGAGTAACAAAACCTCCAAGGAATAGGGGATTCCAAGAGGCCAAATCTAGGAATCACTTGCATCCTTAAAAGAGGGAGAAAGCAAACAACTTGGGGAAAGTAATGGATAAACCCACAAGAGAACTGAAAACAGCTGTATGAAGCGGCAGTGCAGGCTAATGATGAGTGAAGAAGAGAGCACAGTGCCGATTTCTAGAGGAAGAGGAAGGAAACTAATGTGATATGGGAGTGAAAATGTGATACGGAAAAGCAAGGAGGAAAGGGGAAAGTGTGTCAGCTCCCAGAACCAGCAAAGATGTATATTTTACTTAAGTTTAGGAGGTTACCTTCATATGGGAGTGTACTCTGGAATTCCGAGAGCCAGGAAACGAATGTGCCAGGTGTCAGAATCAGTTAACCATCAACACGTGTATTCTGCACTTCAATCTAGATGCTGCTCCTCTGTCAGGTATTTTTACAAGCCACCATTTCCTGACTGAATATAAATAGGACTTTGAAATGAGGTGAGACAATTTTTCAGCCTCTCCAGAATTTATGACAGAATTCTGGTTTTATTTATTTATTTTTTTAGGCTGCCTAAAGAAATATATGCAAGCAGAATGGAATTTCAATGTAAAATAATTTATTGTTATTTATACCTGATGTGTAAATTTTGTATTGGGATTTCCTAAATAATTATTAATCTTCTCTTTTCCTCAATTATACACAACCATCTCCTGCTCTCTTAAATTCCTTGGTTCATGTTGTATTTTCACCTGATTTTGACCAACTTCCTTTTTTTATTTTATTTTATTTTTTTTTTGATTTTGCTTTAAGTTCTGGGATACATGTGCAGAACGTGCAGATTTGTTCCATAGGTATATGTGTGCCATGGTGGTTTGCTGCACCTATCAAGTCGTCACCTAGGTTCTAAGCACAATCTTTTTTAATCCTGTCTGTCATTGACGGGCATTTGGGTTAGTTTCTTGTCTTTGCTATTGTAAATAGTGCTGCAATAAACATACACGTGCATGACTTGATAATAGAATGACTTATGTTCCTTTGGGTATATACTCAGCAATGGGATTGCTGAGTCAAATGGTGTTTCTAGGTTCTAGACCCTTGATGAATCGCCACACTGCCTTCCACAATGGTTGAAGTAATTTACATTCCTATCAACAGTGTGAAAGCTTTCCTAATTCTCCAAAGCTTCACCAGCATCTGTTATTTCCTGACTTTTTAGTAATTGCCATTCTGAGTGGCATGAGATGGTAGCTCATTGTGGTTTTGATTTGCATTTCTCTAATGATCAGTGATGTTGAGCTTTTTTCATGTTTATTGGCTGCATAAATGTCTTCTTTTGAGAAGTGTCTGTTCATGTCCTTTGACAGCTTTTTGATGGGGCTTTTCTTTTTGTAAATTTGTTTAAGTTCTTTGTGCATTCTGGATATTAGACCTTTGTCAGATGGGTAGACCACAAAAATTTTCTCCCATTCTGTAGGTTGCCTGTTCGCTCTGATGATTCATAGTGTCTTTTGCTGTGCAGAAGCTCTTTAATTAGATGCCATTTGTCAATTTTAGCCTTTGTTGCAATTGGTTTTGGTGATTTCATCATAAAATCTTTGCCCATGCCTATGTCCTGAATGCTGTTGCCTACGTTTTCTTCTAGGGTTTTCGTCGTTTTGGGTTTTACATTTAAGTCTTTAATTCATCTTGAGTTAATTTTTATATAAGGTGCAAGGAAGGGGTCCTGTTTCAGTTTTCTGCATATGACAATCCAGTTTTCCCAGCACCATTTATTAAATAGGGAATCCTTTCCCCATTCCTACAATATTGAGAAAGAGAATCTCTTTTCCAGTTTCCGATTTTATTTTATGCAAGAAACGTGTTAGTTTTACTGACATTTTACAGAGTATTAATCAAAATAATGATCAATTACTATTGTTAATAATTTTATATTCTGTGCTTTAAATGTATAAAAATTAAATGTATTAATATGATTTGCCAATGCATCACATTTATGAAATTTATTCAGTAACATATATTTTCAAAAAGGAAACACTATACAGATAAAAGATAATCCACATGTTTTGGGGTTCCAACCTTATTACTTCCCTCCATTGCAAAGGCAGATCTCTCACAATTTTCTATATGGGTTATCTTGAATTTTCTTTTCTGATTCACTCTTCTACCTACCCCAATATGACTTCTGCTGATTAATTCTATCAATTCAGCTCTCAGTAAGCTCTGCACTGTCATCTATTTTTTTGCTGTAGTGCTCAGTTTTAATTCATATTTTCCATAAGTCTATTGATTCTCCTTCTAAGCACATTCATTTTTTAAATACGCTTTTATCACCACTCCCACTTCTCCTTCTGATATTAAGGTATTCCACCTCTGTTTTCTTTATGTCTCTTCTGTTCCCCCACTTTAATGTTGGAAGGTCCTCAGAATCCAGTTTAAGTATTTTTTTTTTTCTCTGTCCACTTGCTCCCCACATGACAGCCTTCATTTTTGGCCTTTCCATTGCCAGTTAGGAACTTCCAGATATCGTATTCCTTGGAAATTGCAAACTCATATATCTGACTGGCAATGTACATTTTCAATTACATGTTTGAAAGTCAGTTTACAGAGAATATCTCTGCTTTTAATTCCAGACATGTCTCAATTTACCTTCTGCTATGAATAATTCATTTTTTTACTTCCTCACATTACAGCAGTTAGCATAACTGATATTAATTCAACATTATTATTGTTTTTAGATTTCTTTCTGGATAAAATGAAAGATACAAGAGAACAGGAGCTGTATTTTTTATGTTCCCGTTTATATTTTGAAGGCAACATATAACCGGGTATAGAAAAATGTATTTTTCCATATTTGAATAAAATTATGATAGGTAACTTAATTAAATCATCTATTTTTAAGTCAGGTTGTACAGTCAGGCTTGGCATTTTATCTTAAAGAATAAACAAACAGTGCTCACTCCTGCAGCACATATACTAAAATTGGAACCACAGAGAGAAGATTAGCATGGCTCCTGCGCAAGGATGACATGCAAATTTGTGAAGCGTTCCATATTTTTAGCAAACTATTGCAAGAACAGAAAACCAAACACTGCATGTTCTCTCACTCATAGGCGGGAATTGAACAATGAGAACACTTGGACACAGGAAGGGGAACATCACACACCGGGGCCTGTTGTGGGGTTGTGGGGAGGGGAGAGGGATAGCATTAGGAGATATACCTAATGTAAATGACGAGTTAATGGGTGCAGCACACCAACATGGCATATGTATACATATGTAACAAACCTGCATATTGTGCACATGTACCCTAGAACTTAGAGTATGATAAAAAAAATAGAAAACACAAGAAATTATGTATAGTAAAAATTTAATGAAAAAGGAAATTAATATACTGGCTAAGAATATGAAGAACATATGTTATTACATTAACCACAGTGTAAAAGTACACATTATATTACATACAAATAATTTAAATCTTAAAAATAGTTAAATAAATATTTAAATAAATAGATGACACTGCACTCCAGCCTGGGTGACAGAGAGAGACTGTCTCAAGAAAAAAATAAAAATAAATAACAAATAAATAAATACATAGATGAACAGAGACATCAGCATGGTCATCTGTAAAGGACTAGTACCTGCACAGGTAAACATGATGCTTCTTTACACTCCTGAAAACATTAGAAAATTTTGATTCAACTCGTGGTGGTTATAGGAGAAATGAGTCTTTGAAATGGAAGAACTCATGAATGTGTGAGATGATATGTCAGTCAATGAGGATCATTTCCATGTTGAACCAGTTTTCAATCCTTCCTCCTTAATCTTTTTTGCAAGTTTGTTGAAAAAGAGAGGGATCTCATGATTTCTGCTCTGACAACCTCCCAGGCACAAGGGCTGTATTTCTTCTCCGTCAGATAGAGAGTGATTCTTTGGAAGTATTTCCTCACAGCCAGGATGGAGTCCTCATTCATCAGCAGAATCTCTTCCACTCC
>NW_022320103.1:0-6810 GCF_002776525.5 Piliocolobus tephrosceles
GGAGTGGAAGAGATTCTGCTGATGAATGAGGACTCCATCCTGGCTGTGAGGAAATACTTCCAAAGAATCACTCTCTATCTGACGGAGAAGAAATACAGCCCTTGTGCCTGGGAGGTTGTCAGAGCAGAAATCATGAGATCCCTCTCTTTTTCAACAAACTTGCAAAAAAGATTAAGGAGGAAGGATTGAAAACTGGTTCAACATGGAAATGATCCTCATTGACTGACATATCATCTCACACATTCATGAGTTCTTCCATTTCAAAGACTCATTTCTCCTATAACCACCACGAGTTGAATCAAAATTTTCTAATGTTTTCAGGAGTGTAAAGAAGCATCATGTTTACCTGTGCAGGTACTAGTCCTTTACAGATGACCATGCTGATGTCTCTGTTCATCTATGTATTTATTTATTTGTTATTTATTTTTATTTTTTTCTTGAGACAGTCTCTCTCTGTCACCCAGGCTGGAGTGCAGTGTCATCTATTTATTTAAATATTTATTTAACTATTTTTAAGATTTAAATTATTTGTATGTAATATAATGTGTACTTTTACACTGTGGTTAATGTAATAACATATGTTCTTCATATTCTTAGCCAGTATATTAATTTCCTTTTTCATTAAATTTTTACTATACATAATTTCTTGTGTTTTCTATTTTTTTTATCATACTCTAAGTTCTAGGGTACATGTGCACAATATGCAGGTTTGTTACATATGTATACATATGCCATGTTGGTGTGCTGCACCCATTAACTCGTCATTTACATTAGGTATATCTCCTAATGCTATCCCTCTCCCCTCCCCACAACCCCACAACAGGCCCCGGTGTGTGATGTTCCCCTTCCTGTGTCCAAGTGTTCTCATTGTTCAATTCCCGCCTATGAGTGAGAGAACATGCAGTGTTTGGTTTTCTGTTCTTGCAATAGTTTGCTAAAAATATGGAACGCTTCACAAATTTGCATGTCATCCTTGCGCAGGAGCCATGCTAATCTTCTCTCTGTGGTTCCAATTTTAGTATATGTGCTGCAGGAGTGAGCACTGTTTGTTTATTCTTTAAGATAAAATGCCAAGCCTGACTGTACAACCTGACTTAAAAATAGATGATTTAATTAAGTTACCTATCATAATTTTATTCAAATATGGAAAAATACATTTTTCTATACCCGGTTATATGTTGCCTTCAAAATATAAACGGGAACATAAAAAATACAGCTCCTGTTCTCTTGTATCTTTCATTTTATCCAGAAAGAAATCTAAAAACAATAATAATGTTGAATTAATATCAGTTATGCTAACTGCTGTAATGTGAGGAAGTAAAAAAATGAATTATTCATAGCAGAAGGTAAATTGAGACATGTCTGGAATTAAAAGCAGAGATATTCTCTGTAAACTGACTTTCAAACATGTAATTGAAAATGTACATTGCCAGTCAGATATATGAGTTTGCAATTTCCAAGGAATACGATATCTGGAAGTTCCTAACTGGCAATGGAAAGGCCAAAAATGAAGGCTGTCATGTGGGGAGCAAGTGGACAGAGAAAAAAAAAAATACTTAAACTGGATTCTGAGGACCTTCCAACATTAAAGTGGGGGAACAGAAGAGACATAAAGAAAACAGAGGTGGAATACCTTAATATCAGAAGGAGAAGTGGGAGTGGTGATAAAAGCGTATTTAAAAAATGAATGTGCTTAGAAGGAGAATCAATAGACTTATGGAAAATATGAATTAAAACTGAGCACTACAGCAAAAAAATAGATGACAGTGCAGAGCTTACTGAGAGCTGAATTGATAGAATTAATCAGCAGAAGTCATATTGGGGTAGGTAGAAGAGTGAATCAGAAAAGAAAATTCAAGATAACCCATATAGAAAATTGTGAGAGATCTGCCTTTGCAATGGAGGGAAGTAATAAGGTTGGAACCCCAAAACATGTGGATTATCTTTTATCTGTATAGTGTTTCCTTTTTGAAAATATATGTTACTGAATAAATTTCATAAATGTGATGCATTGGCAAATCATATTAATACATTTAATTTTTATACATTTAAAGCACAGAATATAAAATTATTAACAATAGTAATTGATCATTATTTTGATTAATACTCTGTAAAATGTCAGTAAAACTAACACGTTTCTTGCATAAAATAAAATCGGAAACTGGAAAAGAGATTCTCTTTCTCAATATTGTAGGAATGGGGAAAGGATTCCCTATTTAATAAATGGTGCTGGGAAAACTGGATTGTCATATGCAGAAAACTGAAACAGGACCCCTTCCTTGCACCTTATATAAAAATTAACTCAAGATGAATTAAAGACTTAAATGTAAAACCCAAAACGACGAAAACCCTAGAAGAAAACGTAGGCAACAGCATTCAGGACATAGGCATGGGCAAAGATTTTATGATGAAATCACCAAAACCAATTGCAACAAAGGCTAAAATTGACAAATGGCATCTAATTAAAGAGCTTCTGCACAGCAAAAGACACTATGAATCATCAGAGCGAACAGGCAACCTACAGAATGGGAGAAAATTTTTGTGGTCTACCCATCTGACAAAGGTCTAATATCCAGAATGCACAAAGAACTTAAACAAATTTACAAAAAGAAAAGCCCCATCAAAAAGCTGTCAAAGGACATGAACAGACACTTCTCAAAAGAAGACATTTATGCAGCCAATAAACATGAAAAAAGCTCAACATCACTGATCATTAGAGAAATGCAAATCAAAACCACAATGAGCTACCATCTCATGCCACTCAGAATGGCAATTACTAAAAAGTCAGGAAATAACAGATGCTGGTGAAGCTTTGGAGAATTAGGAAAGCTTTCACACTGTTGATAGGAATGTAAATTACTTCAACCATTGTGGAAGGCAGTGTGGCGATTCATCAAGGGTCTAGAACCTAGAAACACCATTTGACTCAGCAATCCCATTGCTGAGTATATACCCAAAGGAACATAAGTCATTCTATTATCAAGTCATGCACGTGTATGTTTATTGCAGCACTATTTACAATAGCAAAGACAAGAAACTAACCCAAATGCCCGTCAATGACAGACAGGATTAAAAAAGATTGTGCTTAGAACCTAGGTGACGACTTGATAGGTGCAGCAAACCACCATGGCACACATATACCTATGGAACAAATCTGCACGTTCTGCACATGTATCCCAGAACTTAAAGCAAAATCAAAAAAAAAATAAAATAAAATAAAAAAAGGAAGTTGGTCAAAATCAGGTGAAAATACAACATGAACCAAGGAATTTAAGAGAGCAGGAGATGGTTGTGTATAATTGAGGAAAAGAGAAGATTAATAATTATTTAGGAAATCCCAATACAAAATTTACACATCAGGTATAAATAACAATAAATTATTTTACATTGAAATTCCATTCTGCTTGCATATATTTCTTTAGGCAGCCTAAAAAAATAAATAAATAAAACCAGAATTCTGTCATAAATTCTGGAGAGGCTGAAAAATTGTCTCACCTCATTTCAAAGTCCTATTTATATTCAGTCAGGAAATGGTGGCTTGTAAAAATACCTGACAGAGGAGCAGCATCTAGATTGAAGTGCAGAATACACGTGTTGATGGTTAACTGATTCTGACACCTGGCACATTCGTTTCCTGGCTCTCGGAATTCCAGAGTACACTCCCATATGAAGGTAACCTCCTAAACTTAAGTAAAATATACATCTTTGCTGGTTCTGGGAGCTGACACACTTTCCCCTTTCCTCCTTGCTTTTCCGTATCACATTTTCACTCCCATATCACATTAGTTTCCTTCCTCTTCCTCTAGAAATCGGCACTGTGCTCTCTTCTTCACTCATCATTAGCCTGCACTGCCGCTTCATACAGCTGTTTTCAGTTCTCTTGTGGGTTTATCCATTACTTTCCCCAAGTTGTTTGCTTTCTCCCTCTTTTAAGGATGCAAGTGATTCCTAGATTTGGCCTCTTGGAATCCCCTATTCCTTGGAGGTTTTGTTACTCTTCACTCTTTTTTCTTTACTTTTGTCTGACTATTTCAGGGAGCCTGTCTTCAAGTCCTGAGTTTCTATCATCAGCTTGGTCTATTCTGCTGTTAATACTTGTGATTGCATTGTGAAATTCTTGCAGTGTGTTTTTCACATCTATTAGGTCCATTGGGTTCTTTTTCATACTGGCTGTTTTGTCTGTCAGCTCCTGTATCCTTTGTGATTCTTAGTTTCCTTGGTTTAGGTTTTACTGTTTTCCTGAATCTCAATGAAATTCCCTTCTATCCATATTCTGAATTATATCTCTGTCATTGTAGCTAACTTATTTTGGTTAAGAACCCTTGTTGGAGAACTAGTGTGATTATTTGGAGGACATAAGAAACTCTATTTAGAGTTTCTGTAGTTCTTGCGTTGGTTCTTTCTCATCTCTGCATATGGGAGTGTAACTTGAGTTCAATCAATAAATAGACTTCTTTTCTGGATGTTTTCACAGGGCTGCAGCTTTGTGCAGGGTCTTTATTTGTAGCTTACTTGTCTTTGGTTTAATGAGGGTATGTTAGTGAGAATTTTTTAGTGTTGAAGCTTTGGGCATGATCTAGTAGGTGACTCTTAGGTGTGGTGGTCAGTTGTCAGGTTCTTGCTCAGTCATGTGGCTCCCCTATATTTCCTCATGGTTGCAGCCATGCTCCTGCTCAATGCTATGAAATTGTGGGCTCCTCTCCCACTTGAGTGCTGACTGTCGCTTGTATCTTGTCACTCCCGGGCTGCCCACAACAATTCTGGGGTTATGTCAGGGTTAATGTTTACTCCCCAACTTGGAGGCATGGAAGGAAGGGACCTTAGTAGTAGTTGTAATTGAGAGTCTTTTGCTTGTCTCCTGGGGGCTCCACCCCAGAGATGCAGGCCAGCAATCACTCAGTGCAATCTGCCTGGAATGGGGGTGTCTGTGCTGTGGGCCCAAGCCAATGGTGGAAAAATGATGTCACAAGTATTTACAGTTCACATATACATTCTGGGGATTTGATCCAGGGAAGGAAAGCTGTAGGATTATCTGGGAGACAGAGGCTATTATTCCCTACTTTTGGGAATAGTAACTTGTCTGATTCCTATAAACTGTGTGAATGGGAGAATTTGAATTTAGATATGTGAATCTGTATTTGACACCAGGCTGGTTATTTTCTATTATAACAAAGTAGAGGGCAGATCAGTGATGAAGTCATAAATGGTTAATATAGTGCTGGGCAGAGGATGATATTGTGCTGCTCTTGCAATTGGGATCCACAGATCTACATGCACCTTAAAAAAACTAGAATCCCAGTGGTTTTAGCAGTAAACTAAATGGGCATTATTGACTCTCAATAAGAGCTGAATGGAAACTTTTGTCATTGTCTATTATAATCCCAGCAAATACGGCCATGATGGAGCAAAATAGCTTCATTGTTGAACACTTCCTAGTAGAAGAAAAAATGAGAAACTAGTAAAAACTCCACTTACTATGTAGCTGATTTGCTAAAGTAGAGCTCATTCCATTTAAGGACTCAGTATCCATAGGGCCAAGAAAAACTAACTTCTTATGCAAAATAAAAAGTTAGAGTTAGAGTTCAGAACCACTCTGAAAGTTAATTCTTTACATGATAATATTCAATATTTGTAAATTTATGATTTTGCAAAGATGGTCTTTTTTATTCAATAAGAATTGACTTGGATAAGAACTCCTGAAAACCTTTGAAAAATGACAGTGATTTAATTGATAGTATTTTCTAAGTCACATATGTTTATTGGAGTGATACCTCTTCGAAGGGTACAAAAATTAGTTCTCATAGTATAAAGAAATCTGACATATTACAATAGTTTGTGACTCTCCAACAAGTCTATCCAACAAAATTTGATTGCTTAATATACATCTTTCTCACTGGGTTTTGTTGTGTATCACATGAGAAGCACTGATATTGAGTTCAGGAGGATACACAAATATTTGCAAGATCAGCGTCACAAACCTAGGGTAAATAGAAGACTGTGATTGTAGGACTTTCTGTCAATTTTTTGCTGAATCTTAAAGTCTTATCACACTTTGTGGTTTTAGCCTGCATACCTTTGGGCTGCCATTGACTATCTTATGGTTATTACTTATGTTTGATCCTCAGTTTTTCAGGGTGTTTTGTAGACTTTGAGAATTAAATGCAAATAGCTTATATTATATGATTTATTTCTACTAAAGTTAGTCAACACATCAATATTTATGTTAAGTACTGAAAAGAAAACAGTGTTGGCAATACCTGGATGAACACTGCAGCTAGTGAAGTTTATAAATTATTTTCTCATATAAAGGAAAATTCAAAGCTTCATACACTATGAGAAATTTTTTAAAAATTATTCACATTTTTAGCAGTTTCGAATGATTAGGTAGATAATTACATTCATATTATTAATGTGAATTTATATAGATTTTTATTTTGCATATGTAATTTCACACAACAAAATTTACATAAACAAACAAATTACATTAAAAGTTATTCCACAATTATACTCATCAAATTAATTTAAATATCAATAACTTTTAAACTTAGATTTTAGTTTAACTTTTCTGTCATTCTTAACTTTACATTGAATAAAAAGAGCAAACTATAGTTTTTATCTGTGAAGTACAGGTGTACACAGTATACATAAATAGATATGCCAAATCTGTGTTATTAAAAGTTCATGAAGATTTCAATTAGAAAAAAACACCATAAAATGTTTTGAGTGCAGGGGAAAAATAGGCAATGATGAAAAACATCTTTCGACACATGTAGAGAGTGAATAAAGAAAGCAAAAACAGAGATAGAAAGT
>NW_022320104.1:0-2048 GCF_002776525.5 Piliocolobus tephrosceles
TGTTTATATAAAGGTAGAGATTATGAAATGGATCAATTTTAGAAAATAACCAAACACATTTTATTATTCATTGTTTTAAATGATTCATTTAAATTCTTCATATCTTTGAACAATTAAAATATTCTATGTTGTGAAATATGCACAGTGGTTTCCATAATAGAGGAGTCTTCATTTCAGAAATGTACATGAATTTAGTAGTTTATCCAGTCGACAAATTTGTATTGAATTTTAGGCTTATCCTTTTTATCAGACCCTGAAAATACAGGACAATTTTGCCCAAGTTATTGTTCTTAGTCTTTGAAACACTGGGGGAGAGAGTATTTCTCCTTTGTTCACTTGAGATTGTACTGGGAATTTTTGCATATTCATTTTTTATGTAGTATTTTACTGTGAAAATTTGTTTTTCTATACTTTGGTTTCTTTGATTTTCATGTTCAGGTTAGTGTCAATGAAAGAATATGAATATAATTTCTAAATGGGCTATACAGTGGTTCTATGTGGCATTCACAACAACAAATATATTTCTATTTCTCACTTCACTTTCCCTAGAAGGTAAAAGTGGTCGATTTTTCATCTTAATTTATGGGAACAAAAAGAAAACAAATGTATGTGTAAATGTGATGAACATGTAAGAGGAGAAACACCTAATGTAAATGATGAGTTAATGGGTGCAGCACACCAACATGGCACATGTACAGCCATGTAACAAACCTGCACGTTTTGCACATGTACCCTAGAACTTAAAGTATAATAAAAGAAAAGAATGACCAGAAGGGAATTTAGAAAATATCTTGAGACAGATGAAAATGAAAACACAGCATAACAAAATGTATGTGATGCAGTGAAAACAGAGCTAAAGGGGAAATTGAAAGCTATAAAAGTTTATATTTAAAAAGAAGAAAGACCTCAAACCAAAGAACTAGCTTTACAAGTTAAGGAAGTAGAAAAAGTAGAAATAAACACATAGCTAGGAAGAGGAAGAAAATAAGAAAGACTAAAGCAGAAATTAATAAAATACAGAATAGAAAAGCAATTAACTTGAAATACCATTTGACCCAGCCATCCCTTTACTGGGTATATACCGAAAGGTATTATAAATCATGCTGCTATAAAGACACATGCACATGTAGGTTTATTGTGGCACTATTCACAATAGCAAAAACTTGGAACCAACCCAGATGTCCCTCAATGATAGACTGGATTAAGAAAATGTGGCACATGGCTGGGCGTGGTGGCTCACACCTGTAATCCCAGCACTTTGGGAGGCCAAGGCAGGCGGATCACAAGGTCAGGCGACCGAGACCAGCCTGGCTAACACGGTGAAACCCTGTTTCTACTGAAAATACAAAAAGTTAGCCAGGCATGGTGGCGGGCGCCTGTGGTCCCAGCTACTCGGGAGAATAGCTGGAGAGAATAGCTGAGGCAGGAGAATGGCATGAACCCAGGAGGAGGAACTTGCAGTGAGCCGAGATCACGCCACTGCACTCCAGCCTGGGCGACAAAGCGAGACTCCGTCTCAAAAAAAAAAAAAAAAAAAACAGAAAATGTGGCACATATACACCATGGAATACTATGCAGCCATAAAAAAGATGCGCTCATGCCTTTTGTAGGGACATAGATGAAGCTGGAAACCATCATTCTCAGCAAACTATCACAAGGACAAAAAAACAAACACCACATGTTCTCACTCATAGGTGGGAAATGAATAATAAGAACACTTGGAAACAGGAATGGGAACATCACACACCAGAGCCTGTGGTGGGCTAGGGGGTAGAAGGGAGGGATAGCATTAGGAAATATACCTAATGTAAATGACGAGTTAACAGGTACAGCACACCAACATGGCATATGTATACATGTGTAACAAACCTGCACGTTGTGCACATGTACTCTAGAACTTAAAGTGTAATAAAAAAATAATAAAAATGAAAAAAGCAATTAAAAAATCAATGGAAGTGAACATTGGTCTTTTGAAAGGATCAACAAAATTGACAAACCCTTAACTATATTAAGAGATAAGTAGAGAAAAATCACATAAAAATCAGAAA
>NW_022320105.1:0-5391 GCF_002776525.5 Piliocolobus tephrosceles
ACATAAAAATCAGAAATAACAGAGGACATAAAATAGCTGATGGCATAAAAGTAAAAGAAATAGCTGATTGGGCAGGAGCAGTGGTTCACGCCTGTCATCACAGCACTTTGGGAGGCCGAGACGGGCAGATCACAAGCTCAGGAGATCGAGATCATCCTAGTTAACACAATGAAACCCCATCTCTACTAAAAATACAAAAAGAAATTAGCTGGGCATGGTGGCGGACACCTGTAGTCCCAGCTACTCAGGAGGCTGAGGCAGGAGAATGGCCTGAACCATTCTCCTGGAGTCAGAGCTTGCAGTGAGTGGAGATCGTGCTACTGCACTGCAGCCTGGGTGACACAGCGAGACTTCGTCTCCAAAAAAAAAAAAAAAAAAAAAAAAACAGAAGTAAAAAGGATTATAACAGACTACTATGAGCAATTACACACCAACAAATTGATTAACCTACAAGAAATAAATAAATTCCTAGAAACAAACAACTTGCCAAGACCAAATCATGAATAAACAAAAAATCTGACTAGACCTATAACTAGCAAGGAGATCAAATCAGTCATCATACTTCCCAGTAACAACAAAAATATAGGGGAGCCACATGACTGAGCAAGAGCCTGACAACTGACCACCACACCTAAGGGTCACCTACTAGATCATGCCCAAAGCTTCAACACTAAAAAATCTCACTAACATACCCTCATTAAACCAAAGACAAATCAGCTATAAATAAAGACCCTGCACAAAGCTACAGCCCTGTGAAAACATCCAGAAAAGAAGTCTATTTATTGATTGAACTCAAGCTACACTCCCATATGCAGAGATGAGAAAGAACCAATGCAAGAACTACAGTAACTCAAATGGACGGAGTTTCTTATGCTCTCCAAATAATCACACTAGTTCTCCAACAAGGGTTCTTAACCAAAATAAGTTAGCTACAATGACAGAGATATAATTCAGTATACGGATAGAACGGAATTTCACTGAGATTCAGGAAAACAGTAAAACCTAAACCAAGGAAACTAAGAATCACAATCAAAGGATACAGGAGCCAACAGATAAAACAGCCAGTATGAAAAACAACCTAATGGACCTAATAGATCTGAAAAACACTACAAGAGTTTCACAATGCAATCACAAGTATTAACAGCAGAATAGACCTAGCTGAGGAAAGAATCTCAGGACTTGAAGACTGTCTCTCCGAAATAAGACAGTCAGACAAAAATAAAGAAAAAAGAATGAAGAGCAATGAACAAACCTCAAGAAATAGGGGACTGTATAAAGAGGCCAAATCTAGGAATCACTTACCTCCTTAGAAGAGACAGGGAGAAAGCAAACAACTTGGAAAATGTATTTCAGGATATCATCTATGAAAACTTCCACAACCTTGATAGAGGCCGAAATTCAAATTCTCTTGAAGTTCTACACCCAGATTGGCAGGCTGTTCTAATTCCTAGTCTAGCACATTACGTATAGGAAGGGATAAGTTAGGAAGTCCCGGGGAGGCTGCGCAGGGTGGAGGAAAGGCACACATCCTGACCCTTTCTCTTTCCCCATAGCTGTCCGTTGCCCCAAGAGGACATGTCCTGCCTGAAGCTGGGAGTATTTTTTCTCTCTAATATCCAAAAGTTAAGGAAATGGGTTAATTCCAGTACCAGGGTCAGTTCTTTCCTGGGAAGAGCCTCTTTTCAGCTATGAAGATAAATTTCCAGTCAGGAAGCCTACTTACCCATTAACAGCCTGTTCACAGACTTGGTTGCTGTCTTGGTGCATTTTGACCAGTTGGGGGCGCTCATTCCCTGTAAATGTTATAATAGTCTCGAAATCTGCCTTTTATTTCCTTATTTGCTAAGCTACTGTTATGTCATTGTAACAGGGACATTCCCTCTTTGTCAGAAATATTCATCATAAGAAAGGAAAAGGAGTATTTTATAAAAGAGCTTCTGAAAAACCTAGAACTTTCATTGAACTTCTGCTTTCATTTGTGATTGTGTACTCTTAATGGGAAAGTGCTGGGTAAAACCCACAAGAGAACTGAAAACAGGTGTATGAAGAGTCAGTGCAGGCTAATGATGAGTGAAGAAGAGAGCACGGTGCCGATTTCTAGAGGAAGAGGAAGGAAACTGATGTGATATGGGAGTGAAAAATGGGATACAGAAAAGCAGGGATGAAAGGGAAAGTAGCTCTCAGAACTAGCAAAGATGTACGTTTTACCTAAGTTTAGGAGATTACCTTCATATGGGAGTGTACTCTGGAATTCTGAGAGCCAGGAAACGAATGTGCCAGGTGCCAGAATCAGTTAACCATCAACACGTGTATTCTGCACTTCAATCTAGATGCTGTGCCTCTGTCAGGTATTTCTACAAGCCACCATTTCCTGACTGAATATAAATAGAATTTTGAAATGAGGTGAGACCATTTTTCAGCCTCTTTAGGATTCATGACAGAATTCTGTTTTTTGTTTTTTAGGCTGCCTAAAAAAAATATGCAAGCAGAATGGAATTTCAATGTAAAATAATTTCTTGTCATTTATACCTGATATGTAAATTTTGTATTGGGATTTCCTAAATAATTATTAATCTCCTTTTTCCCCAATTATACACAACCATCTCCTGCTCTCTGAGGAGATGTTGCATTTTCAGCTGATTTTGACCAACTTTCTTCCTTTCTGTTTTTTTGATATTGCTTTAAGTCCTGGAATACATGTGCAGAATGTGCAGATTTGTTACATAGGTATAACGTGTGCCATAGTGGTTTGCTGCACCTATCAACTCGTCACATAGAATTTGAGCACAATTTCTTTTTAATCCAGTCTATCATTGATGATCATTTGGGTTGGTTTCTTGTCTGTGCTATTGTAAATAGTGCTGCAATAAACATACACGTGCATGTATTTTTATAATAGAATGATTTATATTTCTTTGGGTATATACTCAGCAATGGGATTGCTGAGTCAAATGGTATTTCTGGTTCTGGATCCTTGATGAATTGCCACACTGTCTTCCACAATAGTTTAACTAATTTACATTCCTACCAACAATGTAAAAGCATTTCTATTTTTCCACAGCTTCACCAGCATCTGTTATTTCCTGACTTTTTAATAATCGCCATTCTGAGTGGCATGAGATGGTATGTCATTGTGGTTTTGATTTGCATTTCTGTAATGATCAGTGATGTTGAACTTTTTTCATGTTTATTGGCCACATAAAAGTCTTCTTTTGAGAAGTGTCTGTTCATGTCCTTTGCCAAGTTTTTGATGGGGCTTTTTTTTTTTTTTTTTTTTTGTAAATTTGTTTACATTCTTTGTACATTCTGGATATTAGACCTTCGTCTGATGGGTAGACTGCAAAAATTTTCTACCATTCTGTAGGCTGCCTGTTTGCTCGGATGATTGATAGCTTCTTTTGCTGTGCAGAGGTTCTTTAATTAGATGCCATTTGTCAATTTTAGCTTTTGTTGCAGTCGCTTTTGGTGATTTCATCATAAAATCTTTGTCCATGCCTATGTCCTGAAAGTTATTGCCTAGGTTTTCTTCTAGGGTTTTTATGGTTTTGGGTTTTACATTTAAGTGTTTAATCCATCTTGAGTTAATTTCTGTATAATGTGTAAGGAACAGGTCCAGTTTCAGTTTTATGCTTATGGCTCTCCAGTTTTCCGCACCATTTATTAAATAGGGAATCTTCTCCCCATTCCTAAAGTATTGAGAAAGAGAATCTCTTTTCCAGTTTCCCATTTTATTTTATGAAAAAAATGTCAGTTCTTACTGACATTCAACAGAATTAATCAAAATATTGATCAATTACTATTGTAAATAATTTTATATTTTATGCTTTAAATATATAAAAATTAAATGTATTAATATGATTTACCAATGCATCACATTTATGAAAATTATTCAGTGACATATATTTTCAAAAAAGAAACACTATGCAGATAAAAGATAATCCACATTTTTGGGGAGTGCAACCTTATTACTTCCCTCCATTGCAAAGGCAGATCTCTCACAATTTTCTATATGTGTTATCTTGATTTTCTTTTCGGATTCACTCTTCTACCTACCCCAGTATGGCTTCTGCTGATTAATTCTATCAATCCAGCTCTCAGTCAGCTCTGCACTGCCATCTCTTTTCTTGCTGTAGTGCTCAGTTTTAACTCACATTTTCATGAGTCTGTTGATTCTTTTTCTAAGCACATTTATTTTCTAAATATGCTTTTATCACCATTCCCTCTTGTCCTTCTGATATTAAGGTATTTCACCTCTGTTTTCTTTGTGTCTCTTCCGTTCCCCCACTTTAACGTTGGAAGGTCCTCAGAATCCAGTTTAAGTCTTTTTTTCCTTCTTCACTTGCTCCCCACATGACAGCCTTCATTTTTGGCCTTTCCATTGCCAGTTAGGAACTTCCAGATATGGTATTCCTTGAAAACTGCAAACTCATTTATCTGACTGGCAATGTACATTTTCAATTACATGTTGAAATTCAGTTTACAGAGAATATCTCTGCTTTAATTTCCAGACATGTCTCAAGCTACCTTCTGCTAAGAGGAATTCATTGTTTTTGTACTTCCTCACAATTCAGCAGTCAGCATAACTGATATTAACTCAGCATTATTATTATTCTTAGGTTTCTTTCCTGACAAAAATCAAAGATACAAGAGAACAGTGACTGTATTTTTTATGCTCATGTTTATATCCTGAAGTCAGCATATAACCTGGTATAGAAAAATATATTTTTCTATAAATTGAATAAAATTGATAGTTAACTTAATTAAATCATCTATTTTTAAGTCAAGGTATACAGTCAGGGTTGGTGTTTTATCTTAAAGATTAAACAAACACAAGACATTTTGTGTAGTAAAAATTTAATGAAAAAGAAATTAATATATAGGCTACATAAGAACATATATTGTTACATTAACCACAATGTAAAGGTACACATGATATTACATAAAAATAATTTAAATCTTAAAAATAGTTAAATAAATAAATATTTAAATAAATAGATGAACAGAGACATCAGCATGGTTATCTGTAAAGGACTAGTGCCTGCACAGGTAAACACAATGCTTCTTTACACTCCTGAAAACATTTGAAAATATTGATTCAACTCGTGGTGGTTATAGGAGAAATGAGTCGTTGAAATGGAAGAACTCATGAAAGTGTGAGATAATGTATAGTCAATGAGGATCATTTCCATGTTGAACCAGTTTTCAATCCTTCCTCCTTAATCTTTTTTGCAAGTTTGTTGAAAAAGAGAGGGATCTCATGATTTCTGCTCTGACAACCTCCCAGGCACAAGGGCTGTATTTCTTCTCCGTCAGATAGAGAGTGATTCTTTGGAAGTATTTCCTTACAGCCAGGATGGAGTCCTCATTCATCAGCAGAATCTCTTCCACTCC
>NW_022320106.1:0-2048 GCF_002776525.5 Piliocolobus tephrosceles
TTTCTGATTTTTATGTGATTTTTCTCTACTTATCTCTTAATATAGTTAAGGGTTTGTCAATTTTGTTGATCCTTTCAAAAGACCAATGTTCACTTCCATTGATTTTTTAATTGCTTTTTTCATTTTTATTATTTTTTTATTACACTTTAAGTTCTAGAGTACATGTGCACAACGTGCAGGTTTGTTACACATGTATACATATGCCATGTTGGTGTGCTGTACCTGTTAACTCGTCATTTACATTAGGTATATTTCCTAATGCTATCCCTCCCTTCTACCCCCTAGCCCACCACAGGCTCTGGTGTGTGATGTTCCCATTCCTGTTTCCAAGTGTTCTTATTATTCATTTCCCACCTATGAGTGAGAACATGTGGTGTTTGTTTTTTTGTCCTTGTGATAGTTTGCTGAGAATGATGGTTTCCAGCTTCATCTATGTCCCTACAAAAGGCATGAGCGCATCTTTTTTATGGCTGCATAGTATTCCATGGTGTATATGTGCCACATTTTCTGTTTTTTTTTTTTTTTTTTTTGAGACGGAGTCTCGCTTTGTCGCCCAGGCTGGAGTGCAGTGGCGTGATCTCGGCTCACTGCAAGTTCCTCCTCCTGGGTTCATGCCATTCTCCTGCCTCAGCTATTCTCTCCAGCTATTCTCCCGAGTAGCTGGGACCACAGGCGCCCGCCACCATGCCTGGCTAACTTTTTGTATTTTCAGTAGAAACAGGGTTTCACCGTGTTAGCCAGGCTGGTCTCGGTCGCCTGACCTTGTGATCCGCCTGCCTTGGCCTCCCAAAGTGCTGGGATTACAGGTGTGAGCCACCACGCCCAGCCATGTGCCACATTTTCTTAATCCAGTCTATCATTGAGGGACATCTGGGTTGGTTCCAAGTTTTTGCTATTGTGAATAGTGCCACAATAAACCTACATGTGCATGTGTCTTTATAGCAGCATGATTTATAATACCTTTCGGTATATACCCAGTAAAGGGATGGCTGGGTCAAATGGTATTTCAAGTTAATTGCTTTTCTATTCTGTATTTTATTAATTTCTGCTTTAGTCTTTCTTATTTTCTTCCTCTTCCTAGCTATGTGTTTATTTCTACTTTTTCTACTTCCTTAACTTGTAAAGCTAGTTCTTTGGTTTGAGGTCTTTCTTCTTTTTAAATATAAACTTTTATAGCTTTCAATTTCCCCTTTAGCTCTGTTTTCACTGCATCACATACATTTTGTTATGCTGTGTTTTCATTTTCATCTGTCTCAAGATATTTTCTAAATTCCCTTCTGGTCATTCTTTTCTTTTATTATACTTTAAGTTCTAGGGTACATGTGCAAAACGTGCAGGTTTGTTACATGGCTGTACATGTGCCATGTTGGTGTGCTGCACCCATTAACTCATCATTTACATTAGGTGTTTCTCCTCTTACATGTTCATCACATTTACACATACATTTGTTTTCTTTTTGTTCCCATAAATTAAGATGAAAAATCGACCACTTTTACCTTCTAGGGAAAGTGAAGTGAGAAATAGAAATATATTTGTTGTTGTGAATGCCACATAGAACCACTGTATAGCCCATTTAGAAATTATATTCATATTCTTTCATTGACACTAACCTGAACATGAAAATCAAAGAAACCAAAGTATAGAAAAACAAATTTTCACAGTAAAATACTACATAAAAAATGAATATGCAAAAATTCCCAGTACAATCTCAAGTGAACAAAGGAGAAATACTCTCTCCCCCAGTGTTTCAAAGACTAAGAACAATAACTTGGGCAAAATTGTCCTGTATTTTCAGGGTCTGATAAAAAGGATAAGCCTAAAATTCAATACAAATTTGTCGACTGGATAAACTACTAAATTCATGTACATTTCTGAAATGAAGACTCCTCTATTATGGAAACCACTGTGCATATTTCACAACATAGAATATTTTAATTGTTCAAAGATATGAAGAATTTAAATGAATCATTTAAAACAATGAATAATAAAATGTGTTTGGTTATTTTCTAAAATTGATCCATTTCATAATCTCTACCTTTATATAAACA
>NW_022320107.1:0-5391 GCF_002776525.5 Piliocolobus tephrosceles
GGAGTGGAAGAGATTCTGCTGATGAATGAGGACTCCATCCTGGCTGTAAGGAAATACTTCCAAAGAATCACTCTCTATCTGACGGAGAAGAAATACAGCCCTTGTGCCTGGGAGGTTGTCAGAGCAGAAATCATGAGATCCCTCTCTTTTTCAACAAACTTGCAAAAAAGATTAAGGAGGAAGGATTGAAAACTGGTTCAACATGGAAATGATCCTCATTGACTATACATTATCTCACACTTTCATGAGTTCTTCCATTTCAACGACTCATTTCTCCTATAACCACCACGAGTTGAATCAATATTTTCAAATGTTTTCAGGAGTGTAAAGAAGCATTGTGTTTACCTGTGCAGGCACTAGTCCTTTACAGATAACCATGCTGATGTCTCTGTTCATCTATTTATTTAAATATTTATTTATTTAACTATTTTTAAGATTTAAATTATTTTTATGTAATATCATGTGTACCTTTACATTGTGGTTAATGTAACAATATATGTTCTTATGTAGCCTATATATTAATTTCTTTTTCATTAAATTTTTACTACACAAAATGTCTTGTGTTTGTTTAATCTTTAAGATAAAACACCAACCCTGACTGTATACCTTGACTTAAAAATAGATGATTTAATTAAGTTAACTATCAATTTTATTCAATTTATAGAAAAATATATTTTTCTATACCAGGTTATATGCTGACTTCAGGATATAAACATGAGCATAAAAAATACAGTCACTGTTCTCTTGTATCTTTGATTTTTGTCAGGAAAGAAACCTAAGAATAATAATAATGCTGAGTTAATATCAGTTATGCTGACTGCTGAATTGTGAGGAAGTACAAAAACAATGAATTCCTCTTAGCAGAAGGTAGCTTGAGACATGTCTGGAAATTAAAGCAGAGATATTCTCTGTAAACTGAATTTCAACATGTAATTGAAAATGTACATTGCCAGTCAGATAAATGAGTTTGCAGTTTTCAAGGAATACCATATCTGGAAGTTCCTAACTGGCAATGGAAAGGCCAAAAATGAAGGCTGTCATGTGGGGAGCAAGTGAAGAAGGAAAAAAAGACTTAAACTGGATTCTGAGGACCTTCCAACGTTAAAGTGGGGGAACGGAAGAGACACAAAGAAAACAGAGGTGAAATACCTTAATATCAGAAGGACAAGAGGGAATGGTGATAAAAGCATATTTAGAAAATAAATGTGCTTAGAAAAAGAATCAACAGACTCATGAAAATGTGAGTTAAAACTGAGCACTACAGCAAGAAAAGAGATGGCAGTGCAGAGCTGACTGAGAGCTGGATTGATAGAATTAATCAGCAGAAGCCATACTGGGGTAGGTAGAAGAGTGAATCCGAAAAGAAAATCAAGATAACACATATAGAAAATTGTGAGAGATCTGCCTTTGCAATGGAGGGAAGTAATAAGGTTGCACTCCCCAAAAATGTGGATTATCTTTTATCTGCATAGTGTTTCTTTTTTGAAAATATATGTCACTGAATAATTTTCATAAATGTGATGCATTGGTAAATCATATTAATACATTTAATTTTTATATATTTAAAGCATAAAATATAAAATTATTTACAATAGTAATTGATCAATATTTTGATTAATTCTGTTGAATGTCAGTAAGAACTGACATTTTTTTCATAAAATAAAATGGGAAACTGGAAAAGAGATTCTCTTTCTCAATACTTTAGGAATGGGGAGAAGATTCCCTATTTAATAAATGGTGCGGAAAACTGGAGAGCCATAAGCATAAAACTGAAACTGGACCTGTTCCTTACACATTATACAGAAATTAACTCAAGATGGATTAAACACTTAAATGTAAAACCCAAAACCATAAAAACCCTAGAAGAAAACCTAGGCAATAACTTTCAGGACATAGGCATGGACAAAGATTTTATGATGAAATCACCAAAAGCGACTGCAACAAAAGCTAAAATTGACAAATGGCATCTAATTAAAGAACCTCTGCACAGCAAAAGAAGCTATCAATCATCCGAGCAAACAGGCAGCCTACAGAATGGTAGAAAATTTTTGCAGTCTACCCATCAGACGAAGGTCTAATATCCAGAATGTACAAAGAATGTAAACAAATTTACAAAAAAAAAAAAAAAAAAAAAGCCCCATCAAAAACTTGGCAAAGGACATGAACAGACACTTCTCAAAAGAAGACTTTTATGTGGCCAATAAACATGAAAAAAGTTCAACATCACTGATCATTACAGAAATGCAAATCAAAACCACAATGACATACCATCTCATGCCACTCAGAATGGCGATTATTAAAAAGTCAGGAAATAACAGATGCTGGTGAAGCTGTGGAAAAATAGAAATGCTTTTACATTGTTGGTAGGAATGTAAATTAGTTAAACTATTGTGGAAGACAGTGTGGCAATTCATCAAGGATCCAGAACCAGAAATACCATTTGACTCAGCAATCCCATTGCTGAGTATATACCCAAAGAAATATAAATCATTCTATTATAAAAATACATGCACGTGTATGTTTATTGCAGCACTATTTACAATAGCACAGACAAGAAACCAACCCAAATGATCATCAATGATAGACTGGATTAAAAAGAAATTGTGCTCAAATTCTATGTGACGAGTTGATAGGTGCAGCAAACCACTATGGCACACGTTATACCTATGTAACAAATCTGCACATTCTGCACATGTATTCCAGGACTTAAAGCAATATCAAAAAAACAGAAAGGAAGAAAGTTGGTCAAAATCAGCTGAAAATGCAACATCTCCTCAGAGAGCAGGAGATGGTTGTGTATAATTGGGGAAAAAGGAGATTAATAATTATTTAGGAAATCCCAATACAAAATTTACATATCAGGTATAAATGACAAGAAATTATTTTACATTGAAATTCCATTCTGCTTGCATATTTTTTTTAGGCAGCCTAAAAAACAAAAAACAGAATTCTGTCATGAATCCTAAAGAGGCTGAAAAATGGTCTCACCTCATTTCAAAATTCTATTTATATTCAGTCAGGAAATGGTGGCTTGTAGAAATACCTGACAGAGGCACAGCATCTAGATTGAAGTGCAGAATACACGTGTTGATGGTTAACTGATTCTGGCACCTGGCACATTCGTTTCCTGGCTCTCAGAATTCCAGAGTACACTCCCATATGAAGGTAATCTCCTAAACTTAGGTAAAACGTACATCTTTGCTAGTTCTGAGAGCTACTTTCCCTTTCATCCCTGCTTTTCTGTATCCCATTTTTCACTCCCATATCACATCAGTTTCCTTCCTCTTCCTCTAGAAATCGGCACCGTGCTCTCTTCTTCACTCATCATTAGCCTGCACTGACTCTTCATACACCTGTTTTCAGTTCTCTTGTGGGTTTTACCCAGCACTTTCCCATTAAGAGTACACAATCACAAATGAAAGCAGAAGTTCAATGAAAGTTCTAGGTTTTTCAGAAGCTCTTTTATAAAATACTCCTTTTCCTTTCTTATGATGAATATTTCTGACAAAGAGGGAATGTCCCTGTTACAATGACATAACAGTAGCTTAGCAAATAAGGAAATAAAAGGCAGATTTCGAGACTATTATAACATTTACAGGGAATGAGCGCCCCCAACTGGTCAAAATGCACCAAGACAGCAACCAAGTCTGTGAACAGGCTGTTAATGGGTAAGTAGGCTTCCTGACTGGAAATTTATCTTCATAGCTGAAAAGAGGCTCTTCCCAGGAAAGAACTGACCCTGGTACTGGAATTAACCCATTTCCTTAACTTTTGGATATTAGAGAGAAAAAATACTCCCAGCTTCAGGCAGGACATGTCCTCTTGGGGCAACGGACAGCTATGGGGAAAGAGAAAGGGTCAGGATGTGTGCCTTTCCTCCACCCTGCGCAGCCTCCCCGGGACTTCCTAACTTATCCCTTCCTATACGTAATGTGCTAGACTAGGAATTAGAACAGCCTGCCAATCTGGGTGTAGAACTTCAAGAGAATTTGAATTTCGGCCTCTATCAAGGTTGTGGAAGTTTTCATAGATGATATCCTGAAATACATTTTCCAAGTTGTTTGCTTTCTCCCTGTCTCTTCTAAGGAGGTAAGTGATTCCTAGATTTGGCCTCTTTATACAGTCCCCTATTTCTTGAGGTTTGTTCATTGCTCTTCATTCTTTTTTCTTTATTTTTGTCTGACTGTCTTATTTCGGAGAGACAGTCTTCAAGTCCTGAGATTCTTTCCTCAGCTAGGTCTATTCTGCTGTTAATACTTGTGATTGCATTGTGAAACTCTTGTAGTGTTTTTCAGATCTATTAGGTCCATTAGGTTGTTTTTCATACTGGCTGTTTTATCTGTTGGCTCCTGTATCCTTTGATTGTGATTCTTAGTTTCCTTGGTTTAGGTTTTACTGTTTTCCTGAATCTCAGTGAAATTCCGTTCTATCCGTATACTGAATTATATCTCTGTCATTGTAGCTAACTTATTTTGGTTAAGAACCCTTGTTGGAGAACTAGTGTGATTATTTGGAGAGCATAAGAAACTCCGTCCATTTGAGTTACTGTAGTTCTTGCATTGGTTCTTTCTCATCTCTGCATATGGGAGTGTAGCTTGAGTTCAATCAATAAATAGACTTCTTTTCTGGATGTTTTCACAGGGCTGTAGCTTTGTGCAGGGTCTTTATTTATAGCTGATTTGTCTTTGGTTTAATGAGGGTATGTTAGTGAGATTTTTTAGTGTTGAAGCTTTGGGCATGATCTAGTAGGTGACCCTTAGGTGTGGTGGTCAGTTGTCAGGCTCTTGCTCAGTCATGTGGCTCCCCTATATTTTTGTTGTTACTGGGAAGTATGATGACTGATTTGATCTCCTTGCTAGTTATAGGTCTAGTCAGATTTTTTGTTTATTCATGATTTGGTCTTGGCAAGTTGTTTGTTTCTAGGAATTTATTTATTTCTTGTAGGTTAATCAATTTGTTGGTGTGTAATTGCTCATAGTAGTCTGTTATAATCCTTTTTACTTCTGTTTTTTTTTTTTTTTTTTTTTTTTTGGAGACGAAGTCTCGCTGTGTCACCCAGGCTGCAGTGCAGTAGCACGATCTCCACTCACTGCAAGCTCTGACTCCAGGAGAATGGTTCAGGCCATTCTCCTGCCTCAGCCTCCTGAGTAGCTGGGACTACAGGTGTCCGCCACCATGCCCAGCTAATTTCTTTTTGTATTTTTAGTAGAGATGGGGTTTCATTGTGTTAACTAGGATGATCTCGATCTCCTGAGCTTGTGATCTGCCCGTCTCGGCCTCCCAAAGTGCTGTGATGACAGGCGTGAACCACTGCTCCTGCCCAATCAGCTATTTCTTTTACTTTTATGCCATCAGCTATTTTATGTCCTCTGTTATTTCTGATTTTTATGT
>NW_022320108.1:0-6862 GCF_002776525.5 Piliocolobus tephrosceles
CTTGCTGGTTCTTTTGCTCGCTCTGGTGGTCTTAGAAAAACAAGACAGTTGGTGCCGAAACCCGGGAGGAGACCCCTCCTCAGGGCCCCCAGGGTCCGGGGAGCCTCCTCCTCCTCGTTCCACGCCGCGGACGGACCAGGACCTGAGACCCGCTTCGCTCACTCTCACGGCCTCTCTGGGGTAAGTGCCCTTGTCTCCTCTTTACCACCCTCGGCCAAAATCCTGCGCAGGTCCGAGGTCCATTTTGAGCCACCAAGTGGCTGGAAGCCACCACGTGGCTTCGGAGAGCCTTGCAGGTCGGAGACGTCCGCCTGAAGGTACCCTCCACTTTGGCTTCAAGAGCCTCCAGTCTGTCTCTGCTGGTTCCAAAGGACGCTTTGAAGCCAGGCAGAGATCCACTTCCATTTCCATTGTGTCCATTGTGTGTCGGTAAAGAGGAAACAAATGGGAAACCCCCAGTCCAAATTTCCAAAGAGCACCCCCTTAGGGTGCCTCCTAGCCAATTTAAAAACCTTACAGCTTGAACAAGACCTTAGGAGGAAGCGGTTAATTTTCCTTTCCACTGTGGCGTGGCCGCGATACAAACTAGACAATCAGTCTCAGTGGCCACCAGAGGGCACCTTAGACCGCAATGTTCTGACCGACCTCAGCAATTTCTGCCAGCGGCTAGGCAAGTGGTCTGAAATTACTTACATACAAGGCTTTTGGGCCTTACGCTCTCGTCCCGACCTGTATAGCCGGTGCTCTTCGGCCCAAGTTATGCTAGCCAAGGACGCCGGCTCACAGGAACCCGAAAAAGAGGAGTCTTCATTTCTTTCTGTTCAGCCAGAGGATCTAGGTTTTCCCTCACTTCCACCCTATACTCCTCCTCCTCCTCCCTCTGTCCGGACTCCTCCTTCCTCTTCCTTACCTACTAGTAATCCACTCAGTCCCATGCCTCCTTCGGGGCCCCCAACTGGCTGTCTTGAGTCTCCTGTCTCTGCTCACACCCGCTCTAAGTGCCCTGCTGATGTCCCCACTCCTGCCCCGCACCCCCCTACAGTGTTAGCGCCTTTGCGAGAGGTGGCTGGGGCGGAGGGGGTAGTCAGAGTACATGTCCCTTTTTCATTGGCCGATCTTTCCAAAATTGAGAAGCGTTTAGGTGATTTCTCAGCTAATCCTACCATCTACATAAAGGAATTTAGATACCTTTGTCAGGCCTATGACTTAACTTGGCATGACCTCCAGGTTATCCTAACCTCCACCCTAAACCCTGAGGAGCAAGAGCGCATCCTAGCGGCCGCCAGGCAGCATGCCAACCAACTACATTTAACTGACGGCACCATCCCACTAGGGGAGCAAGCAGTCCCCTCGGCAGACCCAGACTGGAACTACCAAGCAAACCAGCCTGGGCGCCGTAGGCGAGACTTAATGGTCCAGTGTTTGTTGGCTGGTATGCAAGCAGCCTCAAACAAAACTGTAAATTTTAACAAATTAAAAGAAATTATTCAAAATCCAGAAGAAAATCCAGCCGCATTCTTAAATAGGCTGACTGAAGTTCACCCAGTATACCCGGTTAGATCCGGCCTCCCCCACAGGGGCCACCATTTTGGCGTCGTATTTCATTTCTCAATCAGCTCCTGACATTCGTAAAAAACTTCAAAAGGTAGAGGATGGTCCTCAGGCACCAATACAAGACCTAGTTAAATTAGCCTTTAAGGTCTATAACTCCAGAGAGGAGACGGCTGAAGCGGTGCGTCAAGCACGCCTTAAACAGAAGGCCCAGCTCCTAGCAGCGGCTTTACAGCCCAGTCGTAACCCCAGACCAGAGAGCACATACCCCACAGACTCCAAGGCCACGAAAGGAGCCTGCTATAAGTGTGGCAAGGCAGGACACTATGCCAACAGGTGTCCGCAGGGTCCCCGAGTCCCAACGCAGCCTTGCTATAAGTGCAAGGCATCAGGACATTGGGCCAGTGAATGTCCTAACCCTCATCCACCAGCAACCCCGTGCCCTGCTTGCCAGCAGAAAGGACATTGGAAGTCGGATTGCCCCACCCTGAGAACAGGTGCCGCGCCTCTACGTGACTCCCTTTCCCAGGATCCTGGGAGCTCCTTCCAGCTCCTACATCTGGACGACGACGACAACTGAAGGTGCCGAGACTCGGGGACCCCCATCACCCTCGCCGAGCCACGGGTAACTCTCCTGGTAGCGGGTAAGACAATTAATTTTTTAATAGATAGCGGGGCTACCTATTCTGTTTTGCCGTCCTTCTCTGGACCTAGCCTTCCATCCAATATCTCTGTAGTAGGGGTAGACGGAAAGCCATCCACTCCACGAAAAACTCCACTCCTTAATTGCTGCCTGGCCAACAACTATTTTGCGCACTCGTTCCTCATTATACCCTCATGCCCTACCCCCTTACTAGGCCGAGACATCCTGAGCACCTTAAAGGCCTCCATACACATCCCCACCAACCCATCCACTCCCCTTCAACCCTCTCATGACCTGTTGCTCATGCTTTGTGCAGGCGCACACGCTCCTCCTATGCCGCCCCCACCCCCCATCTTCCCTGTTTCTGTACACCCTCAAGTGTGGGACACTTCCACCCCAGTCATAGCTGCCCACCACCCACCAGTTCTTGTCAAGCTCAAAGATCCTACTCGTTTCCCAAACCGCCCCCAATTCTCTCTCTCTCCGACACATCTACAAGGTTTAAAGCCAATTATCACGCGACTACTTAGCCAACATATCCTTGTCCGCACACATTCCCCTTGTAACACTCCAATACTTCCAGTTAAAAAGGCAGATGGAACGTATAGGTTAGTACAGGATCTTCGACTAGTCAATGAAGCCACCCGTCCCACACACCCTGTAGTTCCCAACCCTTACACCCTTCTGTCCCATATCCCTACCAATTCTACTTATTTTACTGTGCTAGACCTTAAGGATGCCTTCTTTACCATACCCCTACACACAGACAGCCAGTTCCTGTTTGCCTTCACATGGGAGGACCCAGACACACATACCTCCACTCAACTGACGTGGACAGTCCTCCCACAAGGGTTCCGGGACAGCCCCCATTTCTTTGGTCAGGCCTTAGCGAAAGACCTTGCCTCCTGCCCTCTCACTAATAGCAAAGTTCTGCAGTATGTAGATGATCTCCTAATCTGTAGCCCTACCAAACAAGACTCTCTTCTAGACACTGCAACTCTCCTCAACCATTTAGGCTCATTAGGTTATAGAGTATCTAAACACAAGGCCCAAATTTCTTGCCAAACCGTCATATACTTGGGAATTGAAATCACCCCAACAACCCGGTCACTAACTACCGACCGCATGGCCCTAATACGTAACCTTCTTCCCCCTCAAGATGCAAAAGAAATTCAATCTTTCCTAGGTCTAATAGGTTTCTTCAGACATTGGATCCCCAATTTTGGAATCCTAGCCAAACCTTTATACGCCGCAGTTAAAGAAACCCCACATGGGCCTTTGTCCAACCCCAAATTAATCTCGACTCATTTCACCCGCTTAAAAGCTTGCCTTCTCTCACAACCCACTCTCTCACTGCCTGATTTCCAGCGTCCCTTCCAACTCTTTACAGATGAAAGGCAGAAAGTGGCAGTTGGTCTCTTAGCCCAGCCTGTCGGTAACACCCACCGTCCTGTGGCCTATCTATCCAAACAGCTAGACCCAACTGTACAAGGCTGGCAACCCTGTCTGCGTGCGTTAGCAGCGGCAGCCTGCCTGACCCAGGAAGCAAAAAAGCTCATTAGAGGCAGTAATCTAACGGTCCTCTCCACACACCGTCTTCAGGATCTCATCTCTCATAAAAGTATTAGCCACTTAACTCCATCCCGGCTCCAACTTTTCCATCTCTTATTCATAGAAGACCCCACTGTTACTTTAGAAGTTTGCTCCTCTCTAAATCCAGCCACTTTACTGCCAGACTCTCTTAAACCACCCCATACTAAACATTCTTGTCCTGCGGTCCTGGAGGCTCAACCCCCCAGCCACCTACACTTGCATGACCAGCCCCTTCAGAATGCACAATTAACCTTATTTGTGGATGGCAGCTCCTTTATCAACCCCCAAGGAAACAGGCAGGCAGGATATGCAGTAGTTACCTCCTCTGCAGTTTTAGAGGCAAAACCCCTACCACAAGGGACCACATCACAGCAGGCAGAACTCACTGCACTGACCAAGGCACTCCTGCTATCAAAAGGAAAAACAGTAAACATATACACAGATTCTAAATATGCTTTTCTAATTGCACACACTCATTCAGTCATCTGGAGAGAGAGGGGGTTTTTAACCACCGGCGGTACCCCTATTATTAACAAAAACCAAATACTAAAACTACTAGATGCACTGTCAGCACCTTCCAAGGTAGCCATTATACATTGTAAAGGGCACCAAACTTCATCTGACCCGATAGCAGCTGGCAACAATTTCGCTGACGTCACTGCCAAGTCAGCCGCCAGATTTTCCACTCCTAAGCCTCCTTCTGTCTGTTTTCTCTCCCCCCAATATGCCCCTAACTACACTCAGGAAGAAAAGGCTAAGCTATTACAAAATCCAACAGCCAAACTAACTACAGGTGACTGGATATATATTGATAACAAACTAGTTATTCCTGAAACACAACTCCATACCATTCTAACAGACATACATAACTCTTTACATATAGGACCCAAAGCCTTATACAATTTTCTAAATCCCCTCCTCCACTGTCCAACACTACAAAAACACTTACTGACAATCAACCAGCAGTGCTCTACCTGTCTAAAGGCAAATCCTCAAGGCGCATTGCGTAATCCCCATCCCAGCCACCAACTCAGAGGACACCAACCAGGTGAAGATTGGCAAATTGATTTCACACATATGCCAAAACATAAAAAATTCAAATACCTCTTAACCCTTGTGGACACTTTTTCAGGGTGGATAGAGGCCTACCCTACCACAGGAGAAACCGCTAACATTGTTGCCTCTATACTCACTGAACATATTATTCCTAGGTTTGGCCTCCCGGTCACTCTTCAATCCGACAATGGTCCAGCATTCATCTCTAAGGTAGTCCAACAGGTGGCATCCCTCCTACACATCACCTGGAAACTCCACATCCCTTATAGGCCTCAGTCTTCTGGTAAGGTAGAAAAGGCTAACGGACTCATCAAACAACAGCTCACCAAACTCTCAATCGAAACCCAGCAGTCGTGGGTAACCCTCCTTCCCTTAGCCCTGACCCGGCTGCGGGCAGCACCTCGAAGCCCAACAGGCCTCAGTCCATTCGAATTAGTCTACGGACGGCCCCTAACCCTCCAGCAAATACCTTCCCTGCCAGCCCCTTTGGCGAACTACCTCCCATATCTCACTCTTCTCAGACAACTCCTAAGACAGCACGCTGAGTTAGCACACCCTCCTCCAACAGACGCCTACAACCCACATCTCTCCCTCAGTCCCGGGGACCAAGTATACATAAAAGATATCCAAGCCAAAGACTTACAGCCCAGGTGGAAAGGTCCATACATTGTCCTCCTGTCTACACATACAGCAGCAAAACTCCTAGGACACACACATTGGATTCATATTTCCCAGCTAAAAAGGGCCCCCACTGAGAATAATCAGTGGACATCAGTTCAACTTTCCCCCACTCGCCTCAAACTTACAAAGCTTCCTTGACTATCTCATGCTCCCCGACCCCTGGCACCTAGCTTGCTTTCTCAACATCCTCTACATAAACCTATCAGACTTTCAATACATAGCCCCAGATCCATATCTACCTCCGGACAATAGTCCAGAGCAGTGGTTCTCCCGTCTTCTAACTTTCATCGAACATCTTCAGTGACAAGGGACACTGCAACTACACTGAAAATGTAGTCTCAGTTTACATTTATATTGCCGTCTCACTCATACACTCAGACCTTTGCTAGTCCGCCTACTGTATGGCAGTTATTTTTTTTAATCACTGAAACTTGGCCACAAGACAGCCGAACACACTCAGTAGTACATAGTTCTGCCAGTTGTCTTCCTTAAGGCTGTCAAACTTCTCTCCGCACAATAGAGGCCCCTTCTCATGGCTCACACTTATCCGCCAAAGGCCAAACTTAACCTACACTGTGAATATAACCAATCTCTCCCACCGCTTCCTCTGTGAGGCTTTAGAAGGCCCCCACCTAGTGGCAGCCCCCCGCCCTGCCCATGGCCTTCAACACAACTGGTCTCTCTCTCTCTAAAACTAACCATACAGCCATTAATTGATCCCTCTATGTCCCTGTGTCCTTGGTCCCCAGTCTAACTTTATACAGCCAGGCAGAGGTATCAGAGCTTTTCCAACAACTTTCTATGCTACTACGCCACTTTCGTCAAAAAACGGGCTGTTTTCCTCCCTCTAGTTATTGGAATCAGCTGAAGGACTGGCCTCCCTGCAGCGCCGAACTACCTCAATAGCCCAAGTAGCTGCCCAAAATAGGCGAGCCCTGGACTTGCTTACAGCTGAAAAAGGAGGCACTTGTCTCTTCCCTGGAGAAGAGTGCTGCTATTATGTTAGCGAGTCAAGCCTAGCAGACACTAACATTCAAACCCTCAATAAAATACAAGCTGAAATACAGAACCTTAATACCTCAACCTTGCTGGGACCTTCTGGGTTTTGCCCATATTCCAACAAATGCTTCCATTTCTTATTCTTACACTAATACTGTGCCTTATTTTATTTTTCATCTGTGCGTCCAAATACCAACCATAGGCTCCGACTTTAACAACGCCCCTTAACAGCAGGAAGTAGCCAGACAGACCACGGCGCCCCTTTATCACTATTATCAATAAAAGGTTGGACTGTTTGGACGAACCGAGGCAAGATGGTGTACTTCCGGGTTCTTCACC
>NW_022320109.1:0-6862 GCF_002776525.5 Piliocolobus tephrosceles
GGTGAAGAACCCGGAAGTACACCATCTTGCCTCGGTTCGTCCAAACAGTCCAACCTTTTATTGATAATAGTGATAAAGGGGCGCCGTGGTCTGTCTGGCTACTTCCTGCTGTTAAGGGGCGTTGTTAAAGTCGGAGCCTATGGTTGGTATTTGGACGCACAGATGAAAAATAAAATAAGGCACAGTATTAGTGTAAGAATAAGAAATGGAAGCATTTGTTGGAATATGGGCAAAACCCAGAAGGTCCCAGCAAGGTTGAGGTATTAAGGTTCTGTATTTCAGCTTGTATTTTATTGAGGGTTTGAATGTTAGTGTCTGCTAGGCTTGACTCGCTAACATAATAGCAGCACTCTTCTCCAGGGAAGAGACAAGTGCCTCCTTTTTCAGCTGTAAGCAAGTCCAGGGCTCGCCTATTTTGGGCAGCTACTTGGGCTATTGAGGTAGTTCGGCGCTGCAGGGAGGCCAGTCCTTCAGCTGATTCCAATAACTAGAGGGAGGAAAACAGCCCGTTTTTTGACGAAAGTGGCGTAGTAGCATAGAAAGTTGTTGGAAAAGCTCTGATACCTCTGCCTGGCTGTATAAAGTTAGACTGGGGACCAAGGACACAGGGACATAGAGGGATCAATTAATGGCTGTATGGTTAGTTTTAGAGAGAGAGAGACCAGTTGTGTTGAAGGCCATGGGCAGGGCGGGGGGCTGCCACTAGGTGGGGGCCTTCTAAAGCCTCACAGAGGAAGCGGTGGGAGAGATTGGTTATATTCACAGTGTAGGTTAAGTTTGGCCTTTGGCGGATAAGTGTGAGCCATGAGAAGGGGCCTCTATTGTGCGGAGAGAAGTTTGACAGCCTTAAGGAAGACAACTGGCAGAACTATGTACTACTGAGTGTGTTCGGCTGTCTTGTGGCCAAGTTTCAGTGATTAAAAAAAATAACTGCCATACAGTAGGCGGACTAGCAAAGGTCTGAGTGTATGAGTGAGACGGCAATATAAATGTAAACTGAGACTACATTTTCAGTGTAGTTGCAGTGTCCCTTGTCACTGAAGATGTTCGATGAAAGTTAGAAGACGGGAGAACCACTGCTCTGGACTATTGTCCGGAGGTAGATATGGATCTGGGGCTATGTATTGAAAGTCTGATAGGTTTATGTAGAGGATGTTGAGAAAGCAAGCTAGGTGCCAGGGGTCGGGGAGCATGAGATAGTCAAGGAAGCTTTGTAAGTTTGAGGCGAGTGGGGGAAAGTTGAACTGATGTCCACTGATTATTCTCAGTGGGGGCCCTTTTTAGCTGGGAAATATGAATCCAATGTGTGTGTCCTAGGAGTTTTGCTGCTGTATGTGTAGACAGGAGGACAATGTATGGACCTTTCCACCTGGGCTGTAAGTCTTTGGCTTGGATATCTTTTATGTATACTTGGTCCCCGGGACTGAGGGAGAGATGTGGGTTGTAGGCGTCTGTTGGAGGAGGGTGTGCTAACTCAGCGTGCTGTCTTAGGAGTTGTCTGAGAAGAGTGAGATATGGGAGGTAGTTCGCCAAAGGGGCTGGCAGGGAAGGTATTTGCTGGAGGGTTAGGGGCCGTCCGTAGACTAATTCGAATGGACTGAGGCCTGTTGGGCTTCGAGGTGCTGCCCGCAGCCGGGTCAGGGCTAAGGGAAGGAGGGTTACCCACGACTGCTGGGTTTCGATTGAGAGTTTGGTGAGCTGTTGTTTGATGAGTCCGTTAGCCTTTTCTACCTTACCAGAAGACTGAGGCCTATAAGGGATGTGGAGTTTCCAGGTGATGTGTAGGAGGGATGCCACCTGTTGGACTACCTTAGAGATGAATGCTGGACCATTGTCGGATTGAAGAGTGACCGGGAGGCCAAACCTAGGAATAATATGTTCAGTGAGTATAGAGGCAACAATGTTAGCGGTTTCTCCTGTGGTAGGGTAGGCCTCTATCCACCCTGAAAAAGTGTCCACAAGGGTTAAGAGGTATTTGAATTTTTTATGTTTTGGCATATGTGTGAAATCAATTTGCCAATCTTCACCTGGTTGGTGTCCTCTGAGTTGGTGGCTGGGATGGGGATTACGCAATGCGCCTTGAGGATTTGCCTTTAGACAGGTAGAGCACTGCTGGTTGATTGTCAGTAAGTGTTTTTGTAGTGTTGGACAGTGGAGGAGGGGATTTAGAAAATTGTATAAGGCTTTGGGTCCTATATGTAAAGAGTTATGTATGTCTGTTAGAATGGTATGGAGTTGTGTTTCAGGAATAACTAGTTTGTTATCAATATATATCCAGTCACCTGTAGTTAGTTTGGCTGTTGGATTTTGTAATAGCTTAGCCTTTTCTTCCTGAGTGTAGTTAGGGGCATATTGGGGGGAGAGAAAACAGACAGAAGGAGGCTTAGGAGTGGAAAATCTGGCGGCTGACTTGGCAGTGACGTCAGCGAAATTGTTGCCAGCTGCTATCGGGTCAGATGAAGTTTGGTGCCCTTTACAATGTATAATGGCTACCTTGGAAGGTGCTGACAGTGCATCTAGTAGTTTTAGTATTTGGTTTTTGTTAATAATAGGGGTACCGCCGGTGGTTAAAAACCCCCTCTCTCTCCAGATGACTGAATGAGTGTGTGCAATTAGAAAAGCATATTTAGAATCTGTGTATATGTTTACTGTTTTTCCTTTTGATAGCAGGAGTGCCTTGGTCAGTGCAGTGAGTTCTGCCTGCTGTGATGTGGTCCCTTGTGGTAGGGGTTTTGCCTCTAAAACTGCAGAGGAGGTAACTACTGCATATCCTGCCTGCCTGTTTCCTTGGGGGTTGATAAAGGAGCTGCCATCCACAAATAAGGTTAATTGTGCATTCTGAAGGGGCTGGTCATGCAAGTGTAGGTGGCTGGGGGGTTGAGCCTCCAGGACCGCAGGACAAGAATGTTTAGTATGGGGTGGTTTAAGAGAGTCTGGCAGTAAAGTGGCTGGATTTAGAGAGGAGCAAACTTCTAAAGTAACAGTGGGGTCTTCTATGAATAAGAGATGGAAAAGTTGGAGCCGGGATGGAGTTAAGTGGCTAATACTTTTATGAGAGATGAGATCCTGAAGACGGTGTGTGGAGAGGACCGTTAGATTACTGCCTCTAATGAGCTTTTTTGCTTCCTGGGTCAGGCAGGCTGCCGCTGCTAACGCACGCAGACAGGGTTGCCAGCCTTGTACAGTTGGGTCTAGCTGTTTGGATAGATAGGCCACAGGACGGTGGGTGTTACCGACAGGCTGGGCTAAGAGACCAACTGCCACTTTCTGCCTTTCATCTGTAAAGAGTTGGAAGGGACGCTGGAAATCAGGCAGTGAGAGAGTGGGTTGTGAGAGAAGGCAAGCTTTTAAGCGGGTGAAATGAGTCGAGATTAATTTGGGGTTGGACAAAGGCCCATGTGGGGTTTCTTTAACTGCGGCGTATAAAGGTTTGGCTAGGATTCCAAAATTGGGGATCCAATGTCTGAAGAAACCTATTAGACCTAGGAAAGATTGAATTTCTTTTGCATCTTGAGGGGGAAGAAGGTTACGTATTAGGGCCATGCGGTCGGTAGTTAGTGACCGGGTTGTTGGGGTGATTTCAATTCCCAAGTATATGACGGTTTGGCAAGAAATTTGGGCCTTGTGTTTAGATACTCTATAACCTAATGAGCCTAAATGGTTGAGGAGAGTTGCAGTGTCTAGAAGAGAGTCTTGTTTGGTAGGGCTACAGATTAGGAGATCATCTACATACTGCAGAACTTTGCTATTAGTGAGAGGGCAGGAGGCAAGGTCTTTCGCTAAGGCCTGACCAAAGAAATGGGGGCTGTCCCGGAACCCTTGTGGGAGGACTGTCCACGTCAGTTGAGTGGAGGTATGTGTGTCTGGGTCCTCCCATGTGAAGGCAAACAGGAACTGGCTGTCTGTGTGTAGGGGTATGGTAAAGAAGGCATCCTTAAGGTCTAGCACAGTAAAATAAGTAGAATTGGTAGGGATATGGGACAGAAGGGTGTAAGGGTTGGGAACTACAGGGTGTGTGGGACGGGTGGCTTCATTGACTAGTCGAAGATCCTGTACTAACCTATACGTTCCATCTGCCTTTTTAACTGGAAGTATTGGAGTGTTACAAGGGGAATGTGTGCGGACAAGGATATGTTGGCTAAGTAGTCGCGTGATAATTGGCTTTAAACCTTGTAGATGTGTCGGAGAGAGAGAGAATTGGGGGCGGTTTGGGAAACGAGTAGGATCTTTGAGCTTGACAAGAACTGGTGGGTGGTGGGCAGCTATGACTGGGGTGGAAGTGTCCCACACTTGAGGGTGTACAGAAACAGGGAAGATGGGGGGTGGGGGCGGCATAGGAGGAGCGTGTGCGCCTGCACAAAGCATGAGCAACAGGTCATGAGAGGGTTGAAGGGGAGTGGATGGGTTGGTGGGGATGTGTATGGAGGCCTTTAAGGTGCTCAGGATGTCTCGGCCTAGTAAGGGGGTAGGGCATGAGGGTATAATGAGGAACGAGTGCGCAAAATAGTTGTTGGCCAGGCAGCAATTAAGGAGTGGAGTTTTTCGTGGAGTGGATGGCTTTCCGTCTACCCCTACTACAGAGATATTGGATGGAAGGCTAGGTCCAGAGAAGGACGGCAAAACAGAATAGGTAGCCCCGCTATCTATTAAAAAATTAATTGTCTTACCCGCTACCAGGAGAGTTACCCGTGGCTCGGCGAGGGTGATGGGGGTCCCCGAGTCTCGGCACCTTCAGTTGTCGTCGTCGTCCAGATGTAGGAGCTGGAAGGAGCTCCCAGGATCCTGGGAAAGGGAGTCACGTAGAGGCGCGGCACCTGTTCTCAGGGTGGGGCAATCCGACTTCCAATGTCCTTTCTGCTGGCAAGCAGGGCACGGGGTTGCTGGTGGATGAGGGTTAGGACATTCACTGGCCCAATGTCCTGATGCCTTGCACTTATAGCAAGGCTGCGTTGGGACTCGGGGACCCTGCGGACACCTGTTGGCATAGTGTCCTGCCTTGCCACACTTATAGCAGGCTCCTTTCGTGGCCTTGGAGTCTGTGGGGTATGTGCTCTCTGGTCTGGGGTTACGACTGGGCTGTAAAGCCGCTGCTAGGAGCTGGGCCTTCTGTTTAAGGCGTGCTTGACGCACCGCTTCAGCCGTCTCCTCTCTGGAGTTATAGACCTTAAAGGCTAATTTAACTAGGTCTTGTATTGGTGCCTGAGGACCATCCTCTACCTTTTGAAGTTTTTTACGAATGTCAGGAGCTGATTGAGAAATGAAATACGACGCCAAAATGGTGGCCCCTGTGGGGGAGGCCGGATCTAACCGGGTATACTGGGTGAACTTCAGTCAGCCTATTTAAGAATGCGGCTGGATTTTCTTCTGGATTTTGAATAATTTCTTTTAATTTGTTAAAATTTACAGTTTTGTTTGAGGCTGCTTGCATACCAGCCAACAAACACTGGACCATTAAGTCTCGCCTACGGCGCCCAGGCTGGTTTGCTTGGTAGTTCCAGTCTGGGTCTGCCGAGGGGACTGCTTGCTCCCCTAGTGGGATGGTGCCGTCAGTTAAATGTAGTTGGTTGGCATGCTGCCTGGCGGCCGCTAGGATGCGCTCTTGCTCCTCAGGGTTTAGGGTGGAGGTTAGGATAACCTGGAGGTCATGCCAAGTTAAGTCATAGGCCTGACAAAGGTATCTAAATTCCTTTATGTAGATGGTAGGATTAGCTGAGAAATCACCTAAACGCTTCTCAATTTTGGAAAGATCGGCCAATGAAAAAGGGACATGTACTCTGACTACCCCCTCCGCCCCAGCCACCTCTCGCAAAGGCGCTAACACTGTAGGGGGGTGCGGGGCAGGAGTGGGGACATCAGCAGGGCACTTAGAGCGGGTGTGAGCAGAGACAGGAGACTCAAGACAGCCAGTTGGGGGCCCCGAAGGAGGCATGGGACTGAGTGGATTACTAGTAGGTAAGGAAGAGGAAGGAGGAGTCCGGACAGAGGGAGGAGGAGGAGGAGTATAGGGTGGAAGTGAGGGAAAACCTAGATCCTCTGGCTGAACAGAAAGAAATGAAGACTCCTCTTTTTCGGGTTCCTGTGAGCCGGCGTCCTTGGCTAGCATAACTTGGGCCGAAGAGCACCGGCTATACAGGTCGGGACGAGAGCGTAAGGCCCAAAAGCCTTGTATGTAAGTAATTTCAGACCACTTGCCTAGCCGCTGGCAGAAATTGCTGAGGTCGGTCAGAACATTGCGGTCTAAGGTGCCCTCTGGTGGCCACTGAGACTGATTGTCTAGTTTGTATCGC
The DNA here is from genome assembly GCF_002776525.5 of Piliocolobus tephrosceles. Classification (NCBI taxonomy): domain Eukaryota; kingdom Metazoa; phylum Chordata; class Mammalia; order Primates; family Cercopithecidae; genus Piliocolobus; species Piliocolobus tephrosceles. Next base: position 6,288 of record NW_022320109.1, read on the forward strand.
GGCCACGCCACAGTGGAAAGGAAAATTAACCGCTTCCTCCTAAGGTCTTGTTCAAGCTGTAAGGTTTTTAAATTGGCTAGGAGGCACCCTAAGGGGGTGCTCTTTGGAAATTTGGACTGGGGGTTTCCCATTTGTTTCCTCTTTACCGACACACAATGGACACAATGGAAATGGAAGTGGATCTCTGCCTGGCTTCAAAGCGTCCTTTGGAACCAGCAGAGACAGACTGGAGGCTCTTGAAGCCAAAGTGGAGGGTACCTTCAGGCGGACGTCTCCGACCTGCAAGGCTCTCCGAAGCCACGTGGTGGCTTCCAGCCACTTGGTGGCTCAAAATGGACCTCGGACCTGCGCAGGATTTTGGCCGAGGGTGGTAAAGAGGAGACAAGGGCACTTACCCCAGAGAGGCCGTGAGAGTGAGCGAAGCGGGTCTCAGGTCCTGGTCCGTCCGCGGCGTGGAACGAGGAGGAGGAGGCTCCCCGGACCCTGGGGGCCCTGAGGAGGGGTCTCCTCCCGGGTTTCGGCACCAACTGTCTTGTTTTTCTAAGACCACCAGAGCGAGCAAAAGAACCAGCAAG
>NW_022320110.1:0-1080 GCF_002776525.5 Piliocolobus tephrosceles
AACCAACTGACTTTTGAAAAAGGTGCTATATCAATTCAATAGTAGAGTGGTTCTGGAGCAGTTAGATATCATAGACAAAACAACGAACCTCAATCTAACCTCATGTCTTTATTAAAAAAAAGTGCCGGGCATGGTGGCTCACACCTGTAATCCCAGCACTTTGCGAGGCCGAGGAGGGTGGATCACGAGGTCAGGAGATCGAGACCATCCTGGCCAACACGGTGAAACCCTGTCTCTACTAAAAACACAAAAAAATTAGCCGGGCATGGTGGCGGGAGCCTGTGTTCCCAGCTACTGGGGAGAATGGCGTGAATCCTGGAGGCGGAGCTTTCAGTGAGCCGAGATGGCACCACTGCACTCCAGCCAGGGCGACAGAGTGAGACTCCATCTCAAAAAAAAAAAAAAAAAAGAGGATCATAGATCTTAATGTAAAAATATGAAATTTAATGAGAAATTCTTCAGGACATAGGACTTGATGAATAATTATTAGACATGACACCAAAAAAAAAACCACACACACACACAATCAAATAATTTATTATTTGGATGTTATCAAAATTTAAAACTTTTGCCCTGCATAAGAGCCTGTTAATAAAAAGACAAGATAAAAACTGGGAGAAAACTGCCAATCACACTTGATAAACCATATCTGACAAGGAGCTCATATCTGGAATATTCTTGAAGTTTTCCAAAGTCAACAACAACAACAAGAAAAAACAATCCAATTAGAAAATGGGCTAAAGGCATGAACAGAGATTTCCCACATTTCCCACCAGCAATGCACAAGTGTTCCAATTTCTCCACATCCTCATTAACACTTGTGGTTTTTTTTTTGATAATATACATTATAATGGATGTGAAATGGTATCTTATTGTGGTTTTGAATTAAATTTCCCTAGTGATTAGTGATGTGGAACATCTTGTGCATTTATGTATGTTCTTTGAAGAAATATCTATTCAAATCTTTTGCCCATGTTTGAATCATCTTGTTTGTATCTTTTGTTGTCAAGTTTTGGCAGTTCTTTATATATTATCGATATTAATCTTGTATCAGTATGTATGATCTGCAAATATTTTCTT
>NW_022320111.1:0-7035 GCF_002776525.5 Piliocolobus tephrosceles
GGGGGGAGGGGGGAGGGATTGCATTGGGGAGTTATACCTGATATAAATGATGAATTGATGGGTGCTGACGAGTTGATGGGTGCAGCACACCAACATGGCACATGTATACATATGTAACCTGCACGTTATGCACATGTACCCTAGAACTTAAAGTATAATAAAAATAAAAAAAAAAATAAAAAAAATAAAATTGTCTTAAAGTTACAAAAATTATTAAACTATAATTAAAAAGAGTATGCTATAACCAAATTTTAAAACAACTTATATATAAATAATATAGCTCTATTTGCCTACTAGAAACAGCTTCTAAAGTCAAGTCAGGAAGGCAAATGACTGTAGGGGGTTTGATAGAGTATAAAATCTTGGATGCATAAATCTCATTCAGGTTCACTTCCATATGCCCTGAGGGCAAAGCCAGGCATGAAGCCTTTGCCATATTACCTACTGAACTGGGTCATACGTGGTAATATTTGCTGTATGGTCCTGTGATGAGGTAGCATAGGGAGAACCAGCTGGCCAAGGCTAATACACCATCTGGACTGAAAAAATATTGCCAATTCCATTGGCAGAGCAGAAACAGAGTTTGTAATCGAGCTATAAATCACAAGCAGGTCTTGCAAGTTGTCAATTAAAAGTCTGATATATTGATGTCCTCAATGCATGGGTGACTTCTTGCTTTTAAAATATCGCTATTTACATAATAGAACTCTTTTAAATATCAATCTCTACCTAGTAAAAAATTACTCAAAGGACCCATAAGAAACAAATTCAGCACATTAAGAAATGTGGCTCACAAAACCACAAAAAATGAAGAGAAGACATATATGTTGATCACACAGCTATAGTGGAATTTCTGTGTTCAAATGACACACATTTTTTATTTAACTTCAAAATTTAAAACTTCAGCTCAAAGCATTTTCACTGATTATATTATCTTCATGTTTCTCTCTGTTTCAAATGAAAATTTCTACACATCCACTTACTCTTTCATGCATATACATACACACAAATTATTGTACACTATGATGCCAAATTACTGACAGTATGATACAGTGGAAAGAACAGGGGTTTTAGAGTCAAGTAACCCACAGCTCAAATTCCTTTGCTGTTGCTTACTAGTCCTATGGTATTGTACCAGTTACTGAATATTTGTGAATCACAGTGATGCTGCAGTGATGTTAGAAGGATTAGCAATAATATATGTAAAGTAACCAGTACATAGTAGCTGCACAGCAAATGACAGCTGCATTAGTATGATATAGGCAAATGATACATTTGGACAATCTTTGATTCTTTGATTTAAATGTTGTATGCATTGTTTCTAATCAGAATAAATATGTGAATTTTAGCCAGAAAGCAGAGAACATAAAACTTAAATTGGTTAGTAATAAAATTTTTGCCAGCCATTCATCAAAGCCAGATTTCATGCAGTTAACTCTTAATGGTTTTTTTTTCTTGCTTTTATTTTTTGAGGTTATCTCAATTAGATGATCCTATTATTGATCAAGCTCTGTTGTCTATCTGTAAGAACTTCTTGGGCAATCACTTGACAACTCAATCAATACCTAATTCATTGAGCATTCAATATGTGAAGCAGCACTATATTAGGTACTTTATAAATTTAAGTTATAATGATATATTAGCAATCATAGGGAACACCATGATGGTCAACGTTCAGACTTGATGAAGACTGAAGCATGAGAGAGGGCTAGACAGATATTGTAGAGTCCTTGCAGCTTTCTACCAATTTCTATTTACCAATAAATATGCCTGAGATAATATAGGAGAATTATAGAAGGGAACAAGGAAGGTAATCAAGGAGAAAGTAGAGGGTTGTTTCCAATGAGAGAATTTCATCTGCTTCTAATCTAAAAAAAAAAAAAAAAAAAAAAAAAAAAACAAGACTTTGACATATTCAATTTGAAGTGTCATATATAACAGTTCTTCAATAATGTAAAGAACTATTTCAAGGTCATATACTAGTAATCGGAGGGATATCAAAATAAAAATATTCAAGGTAACATAATTAAATCAGTATACCCTCCATCCTCTTCTCTCTCTGTGTCTATAACAGATAATTTGCACACACCCTTCCCCAGGCCATTATCTGTCTTGTGCTATAACTCTGCAGGCTGACCCTCTGGACTGCATCTTATTTGCCAACTGGCTTCCATCTGAATGTGGACAATCTGAGGAAATCCTCAGGAGAAGTTTGGAGAGCAAGAAGACAGAGACTTTTAGGTGTTCACTAATGCTTGGACCAGGGTGAGGCAAGCAAGGCATCCAGGGCATGAGATTTATGGACAAACTCAACCTTAGAGACTAACCACACCCACCAACTCCATCCTAAGTCTTTGCAACCCTCAAAACTACAGCTCTCTCCAGATAGACTCTCCTTCATGATTTCAACTCTTCTTGGACTGGTCAGCCTGAAGGGTGGTAATGACTCACCAACGCTACTAATCCTTCTTCACTGTCCCTTTTTTCCCCCCCAGGCTCATAACTCTTGAGGTTAAACTCTCTTTTATACAAGGACCCTGTCTGATGAAGCAGAATTCATCAGACTCAGAATTTTAAGTCAACTTACAAATGTGGTATTATTCACATCTGAGTACAAATTTAGGACTACTATCATTTATTGAGTATGCAAATATTTATAAAGATCGCTATTTTTATATAAGAAGTGGCCTTAAAATTAATTGGTAGCAATACATAATCCACTTTAGATTATCCAGTAAAACAGTTTCGGCTTTCAATTAAAATTAATGTGTGTGTACGGCACATGTTTGCACAAAAACCACTTCATTGGAACAAAGAACAATTTGTTGTTGGATTAGATTTCTAGTTCTTCATCCCTAGCCAAAATGACATTTTTAAACATTAATGTAACCTTTGTGATAAAAGCAGATTAAATCGATGGTATACATGTGATCCAGTTTTGCCTGTTTCTTAAAGCTAACAATTCATAATTCATTTGGTCATAAATGTTATAACACTAAAAGACACATAAGCTTTTTACAAAGGGATAATATATCTAAAGCCAATAGTTTCATTTTGTAAAGCATAAACCTGAATGAAAGACACAGAAAGACTTCAAAGATCAGACAAAACATTATATGATCACTGGCTACTAAAAAATAAACTTTTCCTTACAGTTTTTAGATAAATATGTTTCATATTTTAATAATCTCAAATAAATATTTCCAGAAAAACTAGAAAGATGATGAAAAAGCATGTATATAATGCATACTCAAATCTAATTTTAAGTTAATGTAATTGTATATATCAAATGACCATTAGCAATGAGTACATTATTTATTATGAAGAGATTTTTGACCAAACTTCCTTAAAATACTACATGAAAAACTGATAAATGCAAATTCAATGTAAAAATATTTGAATTTTGAAATAAAGTAGGTCAATATAGTCATACAAATAACACAATAGCAAATAAGTAAAAACATTTTCTTATTTGAAGATGGAAGACAGTGCTGAAATCTGATGCTTCAATTATGTTTTGTTTGAATGTAAAATACTGAGGAAAATGTATTATTATCTTACTAAAGTTTATTTTCACTAATAGTTCTTTTTAAGGATAATCTTTTGGAAATTGAATAAATCATAAAGAACTTAAAAGACAATTAGACTGCTCTAGGTAGAACATTGTCAATTTTCATTAATGCTTTTCATGCTGCTTGAAGATCAAACATATTCTATACCATCTAGTAAAAACGATCAGTTTCTACATAGAGTGAAATGCTTTCTACGTGCTTTACATCACGAATAAAAACAATCACAGATTTGTTTGTCTTTCTGTATCATCTAATTCGGAAGATAAAAATTGGGTATTTGCTACATTCTAACTTTGCCGTTAGGAATTTAAAAACAATATTCTATGTTTATGAAAATGTTTCTTTCGTAGAAAGAAAAACTTGAGTGTAGCTTTTCTTATTGGAAAATAGTTTTCCCTGAGGAACTGTCATAACTAGTCCTCAGTCCCTGTCAAGTCTGCAGAACCCTTTCAAGAAGCTCAGTGTAGGCAAGACAAGCGTACTTCTTCCCTATTTTACGCTACCTGAGGAACTCACTACCTCTCATGTCTAGGACACCACCATCTTTAATCTTTTTCATTATCCTCACTTAGAACCTTTCTATATGCAAAACATTTACTAAGTACTTCAACAAAGGAATTAAAGAATATGCTCTTTTGCAGAGCTGCCTCCACAAGATACAACAAAATCAGATGCGATAGCAAAATGATTTTTTTGTTGAGACAGAAATTAAGTGAGTAGCATTTTAATGGATATAGTAGACACCAGATAAACCAAAGTTTAAGGAAGTCCTCAAAACTGGGAGGAATAATTACCTCAAATAGTTATATGTCATTTTCTTCATCTGGAAATAACTTAATCGTCTAATGTATTCTATAGCAAGTTCTCTTTCATTGTGAAATATTTTACATGATAATAATTATCATAATAATAGCTAATATTTATTGTGAGCTCAGTTTTCAAAGTGTCAGTCACTGAGTTAAAGGCTTTATATAAATTATCTCATTTAACCCTCATTATAATTTGTGAAGTAGGTATTATAATTACTGATACCATCTCACAGACCAAAAGTGAGGCATGTATCAGATCACACACAGCTAATAATACAAGAAATGACTAACAAATCAGACCAACATGCTAGACTGCTTCCCTACATTATAAAGAAGGCAGGAACTCATAGCTCACTCATAATGACATCAATTACTTTTGCTATACATTTTAGAATCATTATAGTTCATTAAATCCTGATACTGGTATTAATGCTGGCCAATCCCTTTTTGAAGAATGCAATTATTATCTTCTCAAGTTTAAGAATCAGTTTATGGGAAGGCTTAAGTTGTTTACAAATATGTAATATGAAAAAGTATGTAAAGTACCCATTGTTTTAGAAACTATATAAAAATGCATACATTCTCATTAAATGCATGTATTTCTTCCATGACTATGTGAATGTTGACTATGTAAAAGAAACTGTCCTAGGTGCTGTGAAAGCTTCCCCTGAGATTTTCCTTTGAGTCTCATTACTGAATATCTATATATAATAATGGCAGGGACACAGAGGTAATGATATAGCATTATTTAGAAATAATAACCCAAATAATGCCAGCATGGTATCACCATGTTAGGCATCAGAATAAGCAGCAGGCCCCTGGAAACAGATTTCAAGCACTAATGAGCAGTGATAGCCAACCAAACAGCAGCCTGTTGTTTGAAAAAGATTGGTGAATCTTTATAATAGTTTTTCACAAACTATCTATCTCTTTCAATTCAGTTTGTTTTGTGCATAATACTCCTGCATAGCATGGCAGAAATTTTGTTTGTTTCAAGTTTGACATTTTAACTACCCTGTCCTACATTAAATCAGTTGGAGATAGTCTTCAAATGTGACTCACAGAAAACAGCAAATCTTTTCACTAAAATATAAACTCATAGCCCCACATTTTCATTTCCCCCTCCCTTGTTACCTAAATCATTGGAGCAAAAATGAGAAAAGTCATTACATCAGCGAATTAGTTCACCCAAGCAGTAGCCTCAAACCACAGGTTAATTTGAACTGTTCAAATATAATTACTTAAAAGAGGAAAGGATTCATTACTTTTGTGGTGTTTGCTGGTTCATTGCACCATTGTTGGAGATTGTCAATAAACAAATTACATCTAACACTGTGCCCTTCTGCTGAACAGTCCCCTGAGACTATCAACTTGCACACTATGCTTTCTTTCATTTTGTGTGTGTGACCCATATTCACATGCTCTTGATTTTAACATTTTAAAACACTCTCAATCATGTAAAACCAATATAAGCAGTCTAATATAAATAGGACTATGAAATAAAACATATACGTTGCTATATAGGGTCTGCATGTTTTTTAACCAAGAGCTTCACAAATGTGACCATAAAATTTTAAGTACTATATCTGAATTTTTCTTGTGAGAATGTCCATAACTTTGATTAGATTTTTAAAATATCCCAGCCTACAAAAATATTAAGAAAACTGTTTTGAATAATGACTAAAAACTAAGAAATCAGTAAATCGAGATGTGGTAAGAGGAGTGGGGTGAAGGGAACCACTTATTATTCACCGCAAACAAGGTGCCAGAGTTAAAGATATCTACTACATTATCTCATGAGATGCTCAAAATATAAGGGAGATAGAACTACCTCGATTTTTATATGAACCATTATCAACGGACTAAGAGAACCTGGGTTCTAATCTTAATGTCTTTCACTCTTGCGTAAATGTATCCCTTTAATGTGCAAATATCACTACTTCTGTCTGTTTCACTCAGACATTATAAAGATAAATTTTAGAAAAATACAGCAATATCTCTGCATGTGCTTCACTCAGGTCTCTACAAAGTAAAGACCCTTTATAGGTAACAGTTTTGATTTAAAAAGGATGTCAGGAAAGCAAAATATTTCTTCACTGATGTCCTTTATTAAACAAGAATATGCTTCCATTAAAAGTGTTTCCCATAAACTATGTTAAAAGATTTGGACAGTTAAGTAATTAGCACTTGGCTGGATCATTATTGTTATATAGTTTACATTGATATGCTTTTTTAGCACTTTCAAAACATTATAAACTTTTCCTTTCCTGATTCAAAGATCTACCCTCATCTTACCATGGCTTCCCCTATAACAGTTATACTCTAATATCTGAAAATTCCCATATATTATATTATCACTCTTATTTTTCCTTTTCTTTGTTTTTTTCTTATAATGTTAAATAAAAAGAAACTTAAACATCACATGTATTCATTAGGTGCATCCCAATTCCCTGTAATGTATAACCTGATAATTTTTTTTTTATTTCTTTTTTTTTTTATTATTATACTTTAAGTTCTAGGGTACATGTGCATAACGTGCAGGTTACATATGTATACATGTGCCATGTTGGTGTGCTGCACCCATCAACTCGTCAGCACCCATCAATTCATCAGAGAAATGCAAATCAAAACCACAATGAGATACCATCTCACAC
>NW_022320112.1:0-7035 GCF_002776525.5 Piliocolobus tephrosceles
GTGTGAGATGGTATCTCATTGTGGTTTTGATTTGCATTTCTCTGATGAATTGATGGGTGCTGACGAGTTGATGGGTGCAGCACACCAACATGGCACATGTATACATATGTAACCTGCACGTTATGCACATGTACCCTAGAACTTAAAGTATAATAATAAAAAAAAAAAGAAATAAAAAAAAAATTATCAGGTTATACATTACAGGGAATTGGGATGCACCTAATGAATACATGTGATGTTTAAGTTTCTTTTTATTTAACATTATAAGAAAAAAACAAAGAAAAGGAAAAATAAGAGTGATAATATAATATATGGGAATTTTCAGATATTAGAGTATAACTGTTATAGGGGAAGCCATGGTAAGATGAGGGTAGATCTTTGAATCAGGAAAGGAAAAGTTTATAATGTTTTGAAAGTGCTAAAAAAGCATATCAATGTAAACTATATAACAATAATGATCCAGCCAAGTGCTAATTACTTAACTGTCCAAATCTTTTAACATAGTTTATGGGAAACACTTTTAATGGAAGCATATTCTTGTTTAATAAAGGACATCAGTGAAGAAATATTTTGCTTTCCTGACATCCTTTTTAAATCAAAACTGTTACCTATAAAGGGTCTTTACTTTGTAGAGACCTGAGTGAAGCACATGCAGAGATATTGCTGTATTTTTCTAAAATTTATCTTTATAATGTCTGAGTGAAACAGACAGAAGTAGTGATATTTGCACATTAAAGGGATACATTTACGCAAGAGTGAAAGACATTAAGATTAGAACCCAGGTTCTCTTAGTCCGTTGATAATGGTTCATATAAAAATCGAGGTAGTTCTATCTCCCTTATATTTTGAGCATCTCATGAGATAATGTAGTAGATATCTTTAACTCTGGCACCTTGTTTGCGGTGAATAATAAGTGGTTCCCTTCACCCCACTCCTCTTACCACATCTCGATTTACTGATTTCTTAGTTTTTAGTCATTATTCAAAACAGTTTTCTTAATATTTTTGTAGGCTGGGATATTTTAAAAATCTAATCAAAGTTATGGACATTCTCACAAGAAAAATTCAGATATAGTACTTAAAATTTTATGGTCACATTTGTGAAGCTCTTGGTTAAAAAACATGCAGACCCTATATAGCAACGTATATGTTTTATTTCATAGTCCTATTTATATTAGACTGCTTATATTGGTTTTACATGATTGAGAGTGTTTTAAAATGTTAAAATCAAGAGCATGTGAATATGGGTCACACACACAAAATGAAAGAAAGCATAGTGTGCAAGTTGATAGTCTCAGGGGACTGTTCAGCAGAAGGGCACAGTGTTAGATGTAATTTGTTTATTGACAATCTCCAACAATGGTGCAATGAACCAGCAAACACCACAAAAGTAATGAATCCTTTCCTCTTTTAAGTAATTATATTTGAACAGTTCAAATTAACCTGTGGTTTGAGGCTACTGCTTGGGTGAACTAATTCGCTGATGTAATGACTTTTCTCATTTTTGCTCCAATGATTTAGGTAACAAGGGAGGGGGAAATGAAAATGTGGGGCTATGAGTTTATATTTTAGTGAAAAGATTTGCTGTTTTCTGTGAGTCACATTTGAAGACTATCTCCAACTGATTTAATGTAGGACAGGGTAGTTAAAATGTCAAACTTGAAACAAACAAAATTTCTGCCATGCTATGCAGGAGTATTATGCACAAAACAAACTGAATTGAAAGAGATAGATAGTTTGTGAAAAACTATTATAAAGATTCACCAATCTTTTTCAAACAACAGGCTGCTGTTTGGTTGGCTATCACTGCTCATTAGTGCTTGAAATCTGTTTCCAGGGGCCTGCTGCTTATTCTGATGCCTAACATGGTGATACCATGCTGGCATTATTTGGGTTATTATTTCTAAATAATGCTATATCATTACCTCTGTGTCCCTGCCATTATTATATATAGATATTCAGTAATGAGACTCAAAGGAAAATCTCAGGGGAAGCTTTCACAGCACCTAGGACAGTTTCTTTTACATAGTCAACATTCACATAGTCATGGAAGAAATACATGCATTTAATGAGAATGTATGCATTTTTATATAGTTTCTAAAACAATGGGTACTTTACATACTTTTTCATATTACATATTTGTAAACAACTTAAGCCTTCCCATAAACTGATTCTTAAACTTGAGAAGATAATAATTGCATTCTTCAAAAAGGGATTGGCCAGCATTAATACCAGTATCAGGATTTAATGAACTATAATGATTCTAAAATGTATAGCAAAAGTAATTGATGTCATTATGAGTGAGCTATGAGTTCCTGCCTTCTTTATAATGTAGGGAAGCAGTCTAGCATGTTGGTCTGATTTGTTAGTCATTTCTTGTATTATTAGCTGTGTGTGATCTGATACATGCCTCACTTTTGGTCTGTGAGATGGTATCAGTAATTATAATACCTACTTCACAAATTATAATGAGGGTTAAATGAGATAATTTATATAAAGCCTTTAACTCAGTGACTGACACTTTGAAAACTGAGCTCACAATAAATATTAGCTATTATTATGATAATTATTATCATGTAAAATATTTCACAATGAAAGAGAACTTGCTATAGAATACATTAGACGATTAAGTTATTTCCAGATGAAGAAAATGACATATAACTATTTGAGGTAATTATTCCTCCCAGTTTTGAGGACTTCCTTAAACTTTGGTTTATCTGGTGTCTACTATATCCATTAAAATGCTACTCACTTAATTTCTGTCTCAACAAAAAAATCATTTTGCTATCGCATCTGATTTTGTTGTATCTTGTGGAGGCAGCTCTGCAAAAGAGCATATTCTTTAATTCCTTTGTTGAAGTACTTAGTAAATGTTTTGCATATAGAAAGGTTCTAAGTGAGGATAATGAAAAAGATTAAAGATGGTGGTGTCCTAGACATGAGAGGTAGTGAGTTCCTCAGGTAGCGTAAAATAGGGAAGAAGTACGCTTGTCTTGCCTACACTGAGCTTCTTGAAAGGGTTCTGCAGACTTGACAGGGACTGAGGACTAGTTATGACAGTTCCTCAGGGAAAACTATTTTCCAATAAGAAAAGCTACACTCAAGTTTTTCTTTCTACGAAAGAAACATTTTCATAAACATAGAATATTGTTTTTAAATTCCTAACGGCAAAGTTAGAATGTAGCAAATACCCAATTTTTATCTTCCGAATTAGATGATACAGAAAGACAAACAAATCTGTGATTGTTTTTATTCGTGATGTAAAGCACGTAGAAAGCATTTCACTCTATGTAGAAACTGATCGTTTTTACTAGATGGTATAGAATATGTTTGATCTTCAAGCAGCATGAAAAGCATTAATGAAAATTGACAATGTTCTACCTAGAGCAGTCTAATTGTCTTTTAAGTTCTTTATGATTTATTCAATTTCCAAAAGATTATCCTTAAAAAGAACTATTAGTGAAAATAAACTTTAGTAAGATAATAATACATTTTCCTCAGTATTTTACATTCAAACAAAACATAATTGAAGCATCAGATTTCAGCACTGTCTTCCATCTTCAAATAAGAAAATGTTTTTACTTATTTGCTATTGTGTTATTTGTATGACTATATTGACCTACTTTATTTCAAAATTCAAATATTTTTACATTGAATTTGCATTTATCAGTTTTTCATGTAGTATTTTAAGGAAGTTTGGTCAAAAATCTCTTCATAATAAATAATGTACTCATTGCTAATGGTCATTTGATATATACAATTACATTAACTTAAAATTAGATTTGAGTATGCATTATATACATGCTTTTTCATCATCTTTCTAGTTTTTCTGGAAATATTTATTTGAGATTATTAAAATATGAAACATATTTATCTAAAAACTGTAAGGAAAAGTTTATTTTTTAGTAGCCAGTGATCATATAATGTTTTGTCTGATCTTTGAAGTCTTTCTGTGTCTTTCATTCAGGTTTATGCTTTACAAAATGAAACTATTGGCTTTAGATATATTATCCCTTTGTAAAAAGCTTATGTGTCTTTTAGTGTTATAACATTTATGACCAAATGAATTATGAATTGTTAGCTTTAAGAAACAGGCAAAACTGGATCACATGTATACCATCGATTTAATCTGCTTTTATCACAAAGGTTACATTAATGTTTAAAAATGTCATTTTGGCTAGGGATGAAGAACTAGAAATCTAATCCAACAACAAATTGTTCTTTGTTCCAATGAAGTGGTTTTTGTGCAAACATGTGCCGTACACACACATTAATTTTAATTGAAAGCCGAAACTGTTTTACTGGATAATCTAAAGTGGATTATGTATTGCTACCAATTAATTTTAAGGCCACTTCTTATATAAAAATAGCGATCTTTATAAATATTTGCATACTCAATAAATGATAGTAGTCCTAAATTTGTACTCAGATGTGAATAATACCACATTTGTAAGTTGACTTAAAATTCTGAGTCTGATGAATTCTGCTTCATCAGACAGGGTCCTTGTATAAAAGAGAGTTTAACCTCAAGAGTTATGAGCCTGGGGGGGAAAAAAGGGACAGTGAAGAAGGATTAGTAGCGTTGGTGAGTCATTACCACCCTTCAGGCTGACCAGTCCAAGAAGAGTTGAAATCATGAAGGAGAGTCTATCTGGAGAGAGCTGTAGTTTTGAGGGTTGCAAAGACTTAGGATGGAGTTGGTGGGTGTGGTTAGTCTCTAAGGTTGAGTTTGTCCATAAATCTCATGCCCTGGATGCCTTGCTTGCCTCACCCTGGTCCAAGCATTAGTGAACACCTAAAAGTCTCTGTCTTCTTGCTCTCCAAACTTCTCCTGAGGATTTCCTCAGATTGTCCACATTCAGATGGAAGCCAGTTGGCAAATAAGATGCAGTCCAGAGGGTCAGCCTGCAGAGTTATAGCACAAGACAGATAATGGCCTGGGGAAGGGTGTGTGCAAATTATCTGTTATAGACACAGAGAGAGAAGAGGATGGAGGGTATACTGATTTAATTATGTTACCTTGAATATTTTTATTTTGATATCCCTCCGATTACTAGTATATGACCTTGAAATAGTTCTTTACATTATTGAAGAACTGTTATATATGACACTTCAAATTGAATATGTCAAAGTCTTGTTTTTTTTTTTTTTTTTTTTTTTTTTTTTAGATTAGAAGCAGATGAAATTCTCTCATTGGAAACAACCCTCTACTTTCTCCTTGATTACCTTCCTTGTTCCCTTCTATAATTCTCCTATATTATCTCAGGCATATTTATTGGTAAATAGAAATTGGTAGAAAGCTGCAAGGACTCTACAATATCTGTCTAGCCCTCTCTCATGCTTCAGTCTTCATCAAGTCTGAACGTTGACCATCATGGTGTTCCCTATGATTGCTAATATATCATTATAACTTAAATTTATAAAGTACCTAATATAGTGCTGCTTCACATATTGAATGCTCAATGAATTAGGTATTGATTGAGTTGTCAAGTGATTGCCCAAGAAGTTCTTACAGATAGACAACAGAGCTTGATCAATAATAGGATCATCTAATTGAGATAACCTCAAAAAATAAAAGCAAGAAAAAAAAACCATTAAGAGTTAACTGCATGAAATCTGGCTTTGATGAATGGCTGGCAAAAATTTTATTACTAACCAATTTAAGTTTTATGTTCTCTGCTTTCTGGCTAAAATTCACATATTTATTCTGATTAGAAACAATGCATACAACATTTAAATCAAAGAATCAAAGATTGTCCAAATGTATCATTTGCCTATATCATACTAATGCAGCTGTCATTTGCTGTGCAGCTACTATGTACTGGTTACTTTACATATATTATTGCTAATCCTTCTAACATCACTGCAGCATCACTGTGATTCACAAATATTCAGTAACTGGTACAATACCATAGGACTAGTAAGCAACAGCAAAGGAATTTGAGCTGTGGGTTACTTGACTCTAAAACCCCTGTTCTTTCCACTGTATCATACTGTCAGTAATTTGGCATCATAGTGTACAATAATTTGTGTGTATGTATATGCATGAAAGAGTAAGTGGATGTGTAGAAATTTTCATTTGAAACAGAGAGAAACATGAAGATAATATAATCAGTGAAAATGCTTTGAGCTGAAGTTTTAAATTTTGAAGTTAAATAAAAAATGTGTGTCATTTGAACACAGAAATTCCACTATAGCTGTGTGATCAACATATATGTCTTCTCTTCATTTTTTGTGGTTTTGTGAGCCACATTTCTTAATGTGCTGAATTTGTTTCTTATGGGTCCTTTGAGTAATTTTTTACTAGGTAGAGATTGATATTTAAAAGAGTTCTATTATGTAAATAGCGATATTTTAAAAGCAAGAAGTCACCCATGCATTGAGGACATCAATATATCAGACTTTTAATTGACAACTTGCAAGACCTGCTTGTGATTTATAGCTCGATTACAAACTCTGTTTCTGCTCTGCCAATGGAATTGGCAATATTTTTTCAGTCCAGATGGTGTATTAGCCTTGGCCAGCTGGTTCTCCCTATGCTACCTCATCACAGGACCATACAGCAAATATTACCACGTATGACCCAGTTCAGTAGGTAATATGGCAAAGGCTTCATGCCTGGCTTTGCCCTCAGGGCATATGGAAGTGAACCTGAATGAGATTTATGCATCCAAGATTTTATACTCTATCAAACCCCCTACAGTCATTTGCCTTCCTGACTTGACTTTAGAAGCTGTTTCTAGTAGGCAAATAGAGCTATATTATTTATATATAAGTTGTTTTAAAATTTGGTTATAGCATACTCTTTTTAATTATAGTTTAATAATTTTTGTAACTTTAAGACAATTTTATTTTTTTTATTTTTTTTTTTATTTTTATTATACTTTAAGTTCTAGGGTACATGTGCATAACGTGCAGGTTACATATGTATACATGTGCCATGTTGGTGTGCTGCACCCATCAACTCGTCAGCACCCATCAATTCATCATTTATATCAGGTATAACTCCCCAATGCAATCCCTCCCCCCTCCCCCC
>NW_022320113.1:0-19940 GCF_002776525.5 Piliocolobus tephrosceles
CCTTGTTAACTTTCTGTCTCGTTGATCTGTCTAATGTTGACAGTGGAGTGTTGAAGTCTCCCATTATTATTGTATGGGAGTCTAAGTCTCTTTGTAAGTCTCTAAGGACTTGCTTTATGAATCTGGGTGCTCCTGTATTGGGTGCATATATATTTAGGATAGTTAGCTCTTCCTGTTGAATTGATCCCTTTACCATTATGTAATGGCCTTCTTTGTCTCTTTTGATCTTTGATGGTTTAAAGTCTGTTTTATCAGAGACTAGGATTGCAACCCCTGCTTTTTTTTGTTCTCCATTTGCTTGGTAGATCTTCCTCCATCCTTTTATTTTGAGCCTATGTATGTCTCTGCATGTGAGATGGGTCTCCTGAAGACAGCAGACTGATGGGTCTTGACTCTTTATCCAGTTTGCCAGTCTGTGTCTTTTAATTGGAGCATTTAGTCCATTTACATTTAAGGTTAATATTGTTATGTGTGATCTTGATCCTGCCATTATGATATTAACTGGTTATTTTGCTCATTAGTTGATGCAGTTTCTTCCTAGGCTCGATGGTCTTTACATTTTGGCATGTTTTTGCAGTGGCTGGTACCGGTTGTTCCTTTCCATGTTTAGGGCTTCCTTCAGGGTCTCTTGTAAGGCAGGCCTGGTGGTGACAAAATCTCTAAGCATTTGCTTATCTGTAAAGAATTTTATTTCTCCTTCACTTATGAAACTTAGTTTGGCTGGATATGAAATTCTGGGTTTAAAATTCTTTTCTTTAAGAACGTTGAATATTGGCCCCCACTCTCTTCTGGCTTGTAGAGTTTCTGCCGAGAGATCTGCTGTCAGTCTGATGGGCTTCCCTTTGTGGGTAACCCGACCTTTCTCTCTGGCTGCCCTTAAGATTTTTTCCTTCATTTCAACTTTGGTGAATCTGGCAATTATGTGTCTTGGAGTTGCTCTTCTGGAGGTGTATCTTTGTGGCGTTCTCTGTATTTCCTGAATTTGAATGTTGGCCTGGCCTGCTAGGTTGGGGAAGTTCTCCTGGATGATATCCTGTAGAGTGTTTTCCAATTTGGTTCCATTTTCCCCCTCACTTTCAGGCACCCCAATCAGACGTAGATTTGGTCTTTTGACATAATCCCATACTTCTTGCAGGCTTTGTTCATTTCTTTTTCTTCTTTTTTCTTTTGGTTTCTCTTCTCGCTTCATTTCATTCATTTGATCCTCCATCACTGATACTCTTTCTTCCAGTTGATCGAGTCGGTTACTGAAGCTTGTGCATTTGTCACGTATTTCTCGTGTCATGGTTTTCATCTCTGTCATTTCGTTTATGACCTTCTCTGCATTAATTAGTCTAGCTGTCAATTCTTCCACTCTTTTTTCAAGATTTTTAGTTTCTTTGCGCTGGGTACGTAATTCCTCCTTTAGCTCTGAGAGGTTTGATGGACTGAAGCCTTCTTCTCTCATCTCATCAAAATCATTCTCTGACCAGCTTTGATCCGTTGCTGGCGATGGGCTGTGCTCCTTTGCAGGAGGAGATGCGCTCTTATTTTTTGAATTTCCAGCTTTTCTGCCCTGCTTTTTCCCCATCTTTGTGGTTTTATCTGTCACTGGTCTTTGATGATGGTGACGTACTGATGGGGTTTTGATATAGGTGTCCTTCCTGTTTGACAGGTTTCCTTCTGACTGTCAGGACCCTCAGCTATAGGTCTGTTGGAGATTGCTTGAGGTCCACTCCAGACCCTGTTTGCCTGGGTATCAGCAGCAGAGGTTGCAGAAGATAGAATATTGCTGAACAGCGAGTGCACCTGTCTGATTCTTGCTTTGGAAGCTTCCTCTCAGGGGTGTACTCCACCCTGTGAGGTGTGGGGTGTCAGACTGCCCCTAGTGGGGGATGTCTCCCAGTTAGGCTACTCAGGGGTCAGTGACCCACTTGAGCAGGCAGACTGCCCCTTCTCAGATCTCAACCTCCGTGTTGGGAGATCCACTGCTCTCTTCAAAGCTGTCAGACAGAGTCGTTCGCGTTTCACAGGCTTCTACTCCTTTAGCTGAGCCCTGTCCCCAGAGGCGCAGTCTACAGAGACAGGCAGGTTTCCTTGAGCTGCTGTGAGCTCCACCCAGTTCCAGCTTCCCAGCGGCTTTAGTTACCTACTTAAGCCTCAGCGATGGCGGGCGCCCCTCCCCCAGCCTCGCTGCTGCCTTGCGGTTAGATTGCGGCAGACTGCTGTGTTAGCAAGGAGAGAGGCTCCATGGGCGTGGGACCCTCCCGGCCAGGTGTGGGATATAATCTCCGGTGTGCTGGTGTTACAGCGCAGTATTGGGGTGGGAGTTACCCGATTTTCCAGGTGTTGTGTGTCTCAGTTCCCCTGGCTAGGAAAAGGGACTCCCTTCCCCCTCGCGCTTCCCAGGTGAGGCGATGCCTCGCCCTGCTTCAGCTCTCGCTGGTCGGGCTGCAGCAGCTGACCAGCACCGATTGTCCGGCACTCCCGAGTGAGATGACCCCAGTACCTCAGTTGAAAATGCAGAAATCGCCGGTCTTCTGTGTCGCTCGCGCTGGGAGATGGAAACTGAAGCTGTTCCTATTCGGCCATCTTGCTCCGCCCTCCCAATATTCTTTTTTACCCTTTACCAAATTGCCAATCTCAATGAAAACCTATAAAAATTATTGTTTTAATGTTTATGACTATAAATAATTTTAGATAAGCTTTCATATATTTATGCATATGTGCATTTGTGAATTATTTATTCATATAATTTCACTCTTCTTGTTTGGTGTGTTCAACCTGTCCTTATTTATGAGTGTACCTTATATGGAAAAAATATTAAAACTTTGCCTCAATTTTACAAACTATGTATTGATCAATGCTCTGTTTTTGGCCCTATGGAGGGCGCTGAAGAGACATGATAAGCAAAATAGACAAGATGGCTGAGCTGAGTGTCTCATTAAATGATCAAGCCAAAGGTGATAAAAGATAAAGAATGTTGTTCTTCACACCTGAAAAACTTCTTTAACCAAGACAATTACATTTGCACTGCTTTTGAATGAAAAAACTGCCTTTGTAATTCATATTGTTTTATTTTCCAAATTTTTTTCTTAATATACACTAATACAGTTTATTAAAAATATAAACCTAATTATTTTGGTTAAAAGATTCAAATATTATTAAGTAGTTTGCAACAAACTGCAGGAGCACACCTTGCCCTATTCCTCCCCACTCTATACTCCCACTGTATGGAAGCAGCCACATTCATCACTTTTAGCTGTTTGAATAGTTATTTGCCTTCATATTTTTAAGCAATACACTTAAACATGTTTTCCACTTTTTAATATTTTTATTTTTAATTTTTGTGGGTACATAGTAGGTGTATATATTTATGGGGTACATGAGATTTTTGATTTTCAAATTTAAGATGCAAATTGATTTTTGTGCTAAGAAAGATGAGCTTTAACTCTCTGACTCTAACTCTGTTTTATAAGTACATACACACTCCCACATGCCTACACTTCTATATCTTCTCAAAACTGTAATTTTTGTTTAAATAATTGTTCTGAGTTTCTAATGTATATCCATTTTCCAGGGTTTCTCAGTCTCAGCACTACTGACATTTTGGGCTGGATAGTTCGTTGTTGTGAAGGACTGTGGTTATGCATTGTAGAATGTTTATCAGCCTTTCTAGCATCTACCCACTAGATGCTAGCAGCACATCCCACATTGTGATAACAAAAAATGTCTCTAGATATCACCAAATATCCCTTGGGGTGTAAAATTACCTCCAGTTGAGAAACACAACCTTAATTTTATAGATGATGACTCTTGTTATTAAGTATTGTTCACAATGAAATTACACATCATAAAATTATTTTATTTTCCACACAAATTTTTTGGTGCAATCTTGGCTCACCACAGCCTCCACTTCCTGGGTTCAAGTGATTCTCCTGCCTCAGCCTCCTGAATAGCTGGGATATGGATATGCCATATTACAGGCATATGCCATGATGCCCGGCTATTTTTATTTATTTTTTATTTATTTACTTTTTTGTATTTTTAGTAGAGACAGTGTTTAACCATGTTGGCCAGGCTGGTCTTGAACTCTGGACCTCAGTGATCCACCCGCTCAGCCTCCCAAAGTGCTGGGATTACAGGCATGAGCCACCATGCCTGGCCCACATTTTGTTTTTATTGGAGTTAATTGCATTGTATGTTTGTTTGCTTAGTTTTATACATAAATTCACTGATAGCAACAAACACCTCTTAATATGTCAGAAGCATCAGTCAATCTATGAGTTCAATTTTCCCTGGGAGGAACTTGCTCCAATGTGCTCAGGTATACTATTGTCATCTTGCAAATTTTCTCCCTGTCATTCTAAGAATTTTCTTTGACTCACTGATCTGATAAAGCCCACTTCCTGGATTCAAATGTATTGGTTATAAATTGCACTTGACTGCTCCTAAGAGACACCAAAACAGCAATGGCTTAAACAAGTAATATATTGACTTTTGGCTGATATAGAAGTAGTAGAGAGCTAGTTCTATGCAGTTACAATAGCTCCAAAAAAGTCATCAGGGAGTCTGGCTCCTTCCCTTTCTCTGTGACAGAATACTCAGGAATGGCCTGTCTTCTGAAAGTCTTGAAATGTTTGCTGAATCTTAGATGTCACGTGTATATTCAAAGCAGGAAGTGGGAGAAGATGTAGAGATAAGTCAAACAGTTCTTGTCGGCTGTTGGTCTCTCTTTGAAGGAACTATTTGAAAGTGTCAACTTAGGCGAGGCACGGTGGCTCACGCCTGTAATCTCAGCACTTTGGGAGGCCGAGGCGGGTGGATCACGACGTCAGGAGTTCAAGACCAGCCGGAAAGATGGTGAAACCCCATCTCTACTAAAAACACACCAAAAAATTAGCCGGGCATGGGTGCCTGTTATCCTAGCCACTCGGGAGGCGGAGGCAAAAATTGCTTGAACCCGGGAGGCGGAGGTTGCAGTGAGCCAAGATCGCGCCACTGCACTCCAGCCTGGGCGACAGAGTGACACTCTGTCTCAAAAAAGGAAGGGGAAGAGAAAAGGGAAGGGAAGGGAAAAGGGAAGAGGAAAGGAAAGGAAAGGAAAGGGGGAGGGAAGGGGGAGGGAAGGCAAAGGAAGGGAAGGAAAGGAGAAAGGGGAGGGGAAGGGAGGGGAGGGGAGGGCAGGGGAGGAGAGGAGGGGAGGGGAGGGCAGGGGAGAAGAGGAGAGGAGAGGAGAGGAGGAGAGTCTCAGCTTAGATGTTATCCCCCATGCCTTTGAGCGGATATTGGGTGAGAAGTTGGTAGTGCCAAGCTAAGGCTTTCTGTCTTTTTATTTACTATGGTTGGTAGAGCATATTCATTTATATCTTCCTGAGACGTTGAGAATACATTATTTATTTATTTATAATAATAAAATATATTGTTTTTATTTGTTACTATTTAATTCCACAGCCTGGAAATGTCTTTAGTTCATGCTACATGTACTTAATAGTTTGGTTTTGTATAAAATTTGATATTAGAAATTATGTTCCCTCAGATTAAAATGTTGAAACCATCCCTTCATTGTCTTTTGGGTTTCAGTGTTGCTACTGAGAAGTCACATATCATTCTGATTCCTGATTCTTTGTTTGTGATCTATTTATCTCCCTAGATACTTCTAGAATGTTTCCATCATCTTTATTATTTAAAAATTTCATAATAATTATGTTGGCTTGGATCTTCATTCATTGTGCTGGGTGCCCAGGGGATCTTTTCAGTTTGGAAACTCAATTTCTTGTGGGAAATTTTTTTCTAGTATTTCTTTGATAATTAACTGTCCTCTACTTTTTTAAGGCTTTGTTTCTAGATGTTAGAGCTCTAATTATTTGAATGTTGGAATATCTAGATTGATCCTATAATTTTCCTTCTTTTTTATATTTTTTAGTTATTTTCTTTTTGGTTCTGTGTTTCTGATAATTTCTCAATTTAAACTTCAACCTTTCTCTTGAATTTCTTATTTCTGCTGTCCTATTTTCTTTTTTGTTCTTTGTTTCAATTTATAGCCATTTATTTTTATATTGTCATTGCAATAACTTCCATTATCTCTGACAACATTAATGATAAACTTTTAGTGTTTCCTTTTGCTCTCTCCAGTACCTCGGAAGAGTACTGTCTCTCCAAGCTACTGGAGAGAGCAGAAGAAAATACTACAGCTTTATCATTAGTATTCTCTTTTTTATTTTCCTTCTGTATTCCTTTTCTGTTTTTCATTGAGGGATGTTTTTCAAAATCTTGTGATGTTTTGACAGCCTATTTCTTTATAAGACTTAGAACTTAACAAATATTTGTGAGCTCTTTTTGTGCAAAGTATGTCATCTTTCTGTGATATGATCAAGTAGGAACTTGGCTATGTCATTTGGATAAGCCCAATGTCAGTATCTGTAAATCTGTTTTCTGGTTCTGATCAGAGTACCTCTGGTTGACTATTATAATCCATTGCCCAGGAAAGGAGTATAAACTTGGCTGTTTGGATTCTAGGAGCAGAGCATGAGAAGTGGGCTGGGAGTCTACTTTTAGAATACAAAATTCAGTTAAGTTTCTTGTTTTCAAAATGGTGCAATATTCTTGCTCTCATCTGTGCAGCCTCATATCCACGGGTTAACATTTTTCAAATTTTCTGGAAACTTATTCCATATTTCTGCATGTTGCAGGAGAAGACACGAGGGCTGAAATCTCTTTGTAAAGACTTTGAACACATTTTCTCTTTTTGAGACCCATTTTTTATTTCCTCCTATACAGGTATCTGCACTTCCAGTATCTGCACTTCCAGTTACTGAGTCTCTTGGCATTCTCTGACTAAAATTGTCTCCTTCAGTTTTGTTTTTTTCCCATGCAGTTCTTCAAGTTTCAACTATCTTCCTTTACTAAAACAGTTACCACTCATGAATCATATTTCCACCTTCTCTATGTCTTTATTGATATGCCTTATGTGCTCTGGTTAATACTCTAATTTGCTTTTCCCTGTGTCTTATCCATGTTTATTGATTTATTTTAGTTTTAGTGATAGTCCTGGAAACTGCAGATATAGATGTGTCCCATCTCTCATGTTTATCAGGGTTCTCATTAATTTGTTATAGCTTCCACAGGTAATATTTATATGGCCTCAAGTATATGGAGAAAAAGTGCATTTTAATGTAGCCAGGTTAATGCAGCAATAAGAACTTTGAGTTGACTTCCAGGGCTGGTCTAGCTGATGGCACTTTGTCAGTTAGTGTCATGAATTGTTTGCCCATAAACATGGGGGGTTGCATATTTAATCCCCACTTAAGGTGTTTTTTTATCGTGATAGCTCATGTGACTGTTATCTTTCTTCAATTCAACAAGTCAAAGATGCCACAATATGATAGATGCTCTTTTGATTATCTGATAAAATGTAATTTGGAGCTAGTGTATTTTTTATCTCTTCCACCTTTCACTTCTAAACTAAATTTCACATTAGCTATCATGAATAAGGAATATTTGAGTTATCTTGTCTCATTTTTAGTCTTGAGTTGAAATTCAGTGAGAACCACTGGGGATCTTCCAAATAGCTCTTTTAAGTGGAGAAGCTCCAGCTGAACAGGTTACACCACACTAGCACAACAAGGCATTTATAGGAAAAGAGAGAACTATGGAAAAACCTATCCTCAGTGGTCAGAGTATATTTCTTATTTTCTTACATATGATGAATGTGGAGGTTTTCCTATTCCAGCTGTTTTTAGGAATCACATTGCCTAACTTGCAAGGAACTATGCAACACTTTTGGTTATAAATTTAGTGAAATTGTCTCATTATTTGAATTGTCCTGAATCTGTAGTACACTTTGCACTTTGCCTCAACTTAGTTCAGTACCTGCCTATTAAGTACAAGCCATTTCTCATATGAGACAACATTTGAAATGCCATCGTGGGAATAAGTAGTTGAATTTGAGATTTTATTTCTACAATGCATCAGTGGAAAGTTGTAGTAAAATATAATATGGTTTAATCCCTGGATAAAGAAAATTACTTCATTTCAGCCACGATCCCTGGTATCTTAAGGAAATGCTAATTCATTTTATTAAGAGGTACATTGTATTGTATCTGTTAAGAGTAGACAATTTTTTTTTTTTTTGCACCCTGATTAAATAGATTCTATTTCCTGGGTTAAGCCAAAACAAGATAATAACAGCAAAGAGATTTGGTTTTGAGTTTTCAGATGTTAAGGAAAATAAAAATAGAAATGCAGGGAAGTTTACTATTTTTAATTTTTTGACAATAAAAAGATACAAGGAAAACTTTTTTTCTTGGGAAAAAATAAATTTGCTTTCTGGGTTGTTATACAGAGAACATCTAGGAATAAAATCTTCAAACATAAAGAAACACTGTCCAAACTAATGGTTCCTGTATCGACCCTCAATAGAGGATAAGAACATTACATTAAGTTGTGTCTCAGTGAAAGCAATTCTTTGAAGGGCTGAGATAATGTGGTAAATGTGCTTTACCGTCTGATGGCTTAATATAGGAATGGATCTTGAGGAGTCAGACAAATGGATGTCAGCATACCCACTAGGCTCTTTTCAATACCATGAGTAGAAAGAAGCTTAAGATTCTGCAGAATTTCTGTTGAAAATCAAGTTCTTCCTTGGACTTTCAGGAATATGGAAGGGTTATTTAACTCTTAGGTAATCATAGCTATATGGTATATTGCATATAATGGAAATTCTTTTATGTTTATACCTTGCAATGTACTCTCAGATTTGTTTCCTTGGTATGAGCAAAGATACTCATTCTTGATGTATTGCTCCTACAGAAAGTTATGTTACTGTTGATGTCCATAGGAAGCTGAATATTCAGAAAATAAATGAGTAAACTGGAAACATTTTAATATATTTTTAAAATAACTCCCCAGTAAAAATAATACATTTAAAGATGTGTGGGTCAGCAATTTATAATATAATTATTATTTTCTTCCAAATTTAATGCTAAAAATTTAGACAACATTATCTAGTTTTCTATATTGGAAATTAGAGTTGATTTCTCTAGATCTCCCTATAGTCAGTGCTGGTAAGCCAAAATGTGTGCCCATCTGCCTGTCCAATTGAAGGTACTGGGGGTGTTCAAGGGGACCTATATCTCCTATTTGCCCTAATCCTTTGTTTTCCCCAGAAAGAACATGGTGAGCACTCAGTTTGGAAGAAATTCAAGAATTCTTAGTTCACAGACAGGTAGATATGATGGAAAAGGAAGGGAGAAGAGAAAGTTCAGAAGCCATGCAGATGTTTTAAACACACCTTATATCAAATTTCCATACCTATTTTCCATCAAGCATAAAATGTAGACATAAACGCACATGATTCTAACTGCTTATTACCACTGACTCATTTATCTGTCTACCTGAACATACACATATACATGATAAAATATATGTAAAAGAATGTGCTTAATCCTTTCATTTTGTTGATTTATTGTGAATCCACATATACAGCATAGAATTTAGCAAATCCATTTAAACAAAATTTCCATATGTTTTACTTCTTTGCCAGTAACTACAACTGGAAGCTGGAATTAAATATCTATTTGCGGATGGCCCTTTATCCCCAGAAAAGCAGTTTGCATCATGTTGTCAACAGGACTGACTGCATGTAAATTCAACATGTTTGGACTTTGATGTAGAAATTAGAATGTTATGTCTAAAATAGATTTATCTCACTTCATACTATTAAAAGTACTTCAAGTTCTTGAGACCAAAGCAAGCTTATTGAAAGAATCTGAGTGGTTTATTTCCATGAGTTCTGGTCACAGAGTAAAAGAACATCATCCAGTGAGTGGTAATAAAAATAGGTCTTAGAATTTGCAAACTTTATTTTTATTCATTTGTGTCTGTAAGTTACGTCTAGTCTGGTTAGAAGATAAAAACTGAGCTATATTCATGCGTATATGTATCATTGGACTGTGAGCTCTTTAAAGGCAGGCTCCATAACATGTATGACTTTGTTCTTAGGAAGTATTTTCATAAAATAGAAGTTTCAGAAGTGCTTAGCGACTGAATAAACATCTCCAAAATATCTGGACAGCATAATTAATTTGATCTTTTAAAATGACTTAGTGACCCATAAGGATAGCTTATGGTCAAATAAATTGGTGTTTATCAAATGTACAACAAAAGTGGTGAAGGGACTTGTTTTGCTTCAGTAATAATTATTTATAAGGCTTTCTACTCATCTGAATTAAAGTTTAAATCAATATTGTAACCAAATTATTAATTATGGAGTTTTACTTTCTTGTTGCTGCTTCATTTGCTTTTTTGTCTACTGCTTGATATTTGAAAATTACTCTGAATTCAATAAAATATTTCCTACCTCATTAAAGATTCTGGATGACAAGGCCTTGATTGACAAATGTCAATGGCAGTTAGTTTTGTTTGTTTTTAATATATTTTCCTAGCATTAGGAACCTCAATTTCTTTTTAAAAATTTAAGTATGTTTTCACAGAAACTTAAAGATAGACCAAGATGATTATAACATCAGGGTCATTTTGCAAGAGTAAAATTCTTAATTGAATTAATTTAACCTGAAGATTCTGGTCAAATGCCAAGTCAGATAGTTGCTTTTTGTTCTTTAAATTTCCTTCCTGGGTTAGAATGCATTTGATTAATTTTTAATATCTGGGGTGAATAATTGGTGAATATTGGTGATGCTTTGTTACAGATATAATATGCTTATGTGGGAAGTGATATGGTACAAAAATTACAGAATATTTTGTATTTATGCTTAATTTCTGGGAGTGAAGGGATTCATGGCACTGTGCTTTCAGTTTGGTGGAAGTAGAATACAGAGTAAAACATCGTGATGCTTGCTTATCTTGAAAAGAAGAACTGGGGCACCTTCAGATAAAATGAGACAGTATATGTCAATTATTTGTAAGCCAAAACAAGCAAATAAAATCATTCATTTTTGCAGATGCTAGTTGTGGTAGTGTCAGGGATACAGGAGGGTTTCCTGTAAGTTTATTATGTGACTAAAGAGCAGAGGCAACATTGCCTCCCGGTTAGAGTATGAGTTTTGGAGTTATACAGCATTGGTTTTAATTCCCAGTTCTCTTTCTTACTAGTTGTATCTACTTGGGCAAGTTGGTGTTTTTGTGTGTGTCTGGCTTGTAATAGTTGCATAATAAATGGTAGCTATTTTCATTAGCATCATTAGCAACAAGTAACTGAGGATCTTTCTGGAATAGTCACAATATTCCAGTCAGTATTTTTGTTAAACATTTTTGGATAAAGTCAGGTTGAATATTTTGTTAGAGTTTAGTCTTTGTTCTGTGATTTTTCCATGCTTGGTTAGCTAGATATTCTTTACCCTTGGTGAAAAAAAAAAAAAAAAAAAACCTTAAGGATTAGAGATACAAGCATTTGCATATTATGTCTCGCTTTTGTTAGATGTTTTAATAGAAGAAACTTTTATTTTCTTTTTCTTCCTGGCCTAGGAGAAATTTTGGTCATGCACACAGCAAAATGGTGATGGTAACTGCGAGAGAAGTTGTGACTGCATGGAAACCATGCAGGTGCCCTCCTTGGTCAATGTATCTTGGGACATTCAGTTTTGGCTTACCTTCCAGGAGTGTGTCCAATCTTTTGGCTTCACTGGGCCACACTGGAAGAAGAATTGTCTTGGGTCACACATAAAATACACTAACAACAATAGCTTCTGAGAAAAAAAATATCTCATAATATTTTAAGAAAATTTACAAATTTGTGTTGGGCCTCTTTGAAAGCCGTCCTAGTTTGCATGTGGCCTGCAGGCTGTGGGTTGGACAAGTTTGCTCAGACGATATTGCCTGGTTAATTTTACATAATGGGAGCAGGTAAAGTTGAACATGGAGGAGGAGAGTCTGGAGATTTCTTTCTTTTTCATATTTTAAGGATTAGGGAGACGATATATAAAATGATCAAGTCCAAAAAATATATGCTTTATCAATTCCTGAGTTTATGTTGAGCCTTAACTATTTGATTTTGAGGTCAGAAATCCTAGCTTTGTTGTTTTGTAGCTGTAAGACCTTGTATGAGTTACTGAAATTTTCTAAACATGTGTCTTCATCTATAAAATGTTAATAATATATCCCACATTGTTTTAAATTTTATCTAGAACACCATCACCTATGTAATGCGTGAAAAATGCTTGATTCTATGCATGGTACATAATGTCTGTTCAGAAAAGGATTGGTCCCTGAACAAAGGTTTTGAGGATTTATAAAGCAAAAAGACAACTAATAGTTCTTTAATGATCACACACTGTATATGAGGTATAATATTGAACAATTCTTATATACATTTATCTCATTTAATCCACATATCTTGTGCTAAGTAGGTCTTATTACCTTCATTTAACAAATAAGAAAACAGAGTCCCAGGCTGGTTAAGTAACTTGTTAAGTCACAGCTAGTGGCCGATAATGCCGAAGTGTTGCTTACTTTGTCTATTATCACACACTAAATTCTATTCTGATAGAATATACTGTATTCCTGGGTCTGTGTTCTTTGCTGTCACCAAAATATCTTCATTGTTTCTTACTGATTAATGTATTTCTTCTTCTGTCAAGCCTGTGTGCTTGCATTATCCTATATACCTGCTGATTTAAGACTGGTAAATATGTATCTGCCTATTTTAACTGTCAGAAAATCCATGTTAATGATTTTCTGGTTAGCAAGTATAGTAAGAAAGGACATGATTTACACAGGTTATTTTGCAGCATTATTGTTTAACTTCAAAGGCTAACATCCATTTTATGTGCATTTTAATAAGCAAAATACTAGTGTTATATTTCTTGATATCCTCTTGAAAAGACATCAACATAACATATTTATTAATATTTTTCTCATTAAATCACATACAGCTTTATTCTATACAAAGGTAAGTTCTGCTTATCTATGGCAGAATCAGACATGGTTGAAAGATGAAGTTATTCATGGATGCCAGGGAGTATTAATAATATGACACCCAAGAGTGGAATTACTGTTATCTCTGCATTCACCTGCCAAAAGACTTGCAATGAGGGCACAAAACACCAGAAATCCTGCAGCTATACCAGCATGACAACTCTAAAATGATTTGAAAGTGGAAAAAAAGAGAATTATTGAATTTTGAGATATTCTGATATGTCATTTCTAGCCTTGGCCAAATCCAGTTTTTCATAGAAAATGGAGAATTCAGACATGCAGGCAGTTAAATTAATGTCGTTTTCTCTCTTCCCATTTGTCATGTAATTTGTATTTTCTGTTTGAAAATGGTAGGTATTGTAAAGCAAATATTTCACAAACTTAACTAGACAAACATCTTATATGAAAATGCAAGTAAATTTGGTGTTTCAAACAGTATTTAAGCTTAAAAAGCTTCAAAATAATCTTAATGTCTCAAGATAAGGAACACAAAAATAAATTGCTTCTTATTTTTCAGGTTATAGAGAGCATAAAAATAAAACTGCCAATTATTCCAGAATTTTACTTTTAATGCTCCATGGGTAGTACCTAGGAACCAAATTCCTTAAACTTTTGCTTAGCTCTCATTGAGCAGAATTCAGGTAGACTTGGGAAAACCAAAGATGATCTTGGCCCTTTGAGTGTTGTCCCTTTCAACTCTGCTCGTTACCAGTCACACACCCTGCCCAAATCTCAGCAAATGACATGACATCAGCAAGAAAATAGGAGTGGTCCAACACAAATTCTCTCAACTTTTTGCCCCACTCTCCATAAATTTACCTACTTCTGTGTACTCCAGTTACAAAGGGAGAAGCATCAAGGCTGACTCATTTTCTGGTGCTCTGTATCCCATTCTCTCCTCCCACCTCGGTTTTCTTATTCCATCTATAACCATTCACTTTCTTCTTTGTCATTAATCCATCTCTTTTCACTGGCTTTTTTTTTCAAAAATTCATTCACTCAACAAATACATAGTAATCTACACAGGGATGGGCTCCTTTCTAGGCACTAAAGATAGAATAATGAATAAATAAACAGTTAAATTCTGGCGGGGGGGAGGGCAAGATAAATAAATAGAAATTAGCAGATGGTGATAGGTACTATTGAGGGGTTCATAATATGGTGGTCTGAACAGACTTCACTGAGAAGATGATTTTGCAGAAAGATAGTTGTACCATGCAGGTAAGAATATAAAGCACACAGATATGGAGAAAGAGAATTTTATAAGAGGTAACAGTATGAAGATCTTAAGAGAGGCACATGCCTACCATGTATAAAGAATGTGGCAGTGAAAGTGGCTTGAACAATTGGTGAAAGAATAATAGGAGGAGGTGGCACAGATCATGCAGGGCTTTGTAGCCAATTGTAGCCAATTATATGGACTTTAGCTTTGATTCCAAGTGAGAAAGGGAGCCATTGGAGGGGTATGAGAAGGGAAAGATGTAATCTGACTTGGTTTTTATCAATATGCTCTAGCTTCTGTGTGGTAGCTTCTCTGGGTTCTCCAAAGGCTGTGAAGGTGAGGGCAGAAGCAGGCAGATTTACTAGAAGACCATCACAAAATTCTAGGGAGAGTTGAAGTTGGCTTGGACAAGAGTGGTGATGGTAGAGTTGGCAAGAAGTGGTCATAATATGGATAGTTTTACAATGGAGTCAATAAGATTGGGTGATAGGGTATATGGTGTAAAACTGTGGGCTGAAGAATGGCATAGCCTTACTGGGACTTCTGTTGTACACTGGAATGTAGAAAGCTGGAAAAAGCGTTGCTCTCATGCTCACAACAGCAAAAAAGTCAGATGATCTACAAATTTGTACCTTTTCTCAAATCCATCAGAGAGCTGATATTGCAGAGCAACTGATTTCTCTGAAATCTAAGCAAATATGGGTGTCTGCAAGGAGATATAGGCCACAAGTATTTGCTTGTCACCAGAAGAGTCACCAGATCTATAAGAGGAATTTAGCTAAAATTGTTAAGGAATTGGAAAGGACTAAGTATGGACTAGAAGAGAATATAGAATCCCTGAGGTCCAAAGTTGCTAGGAAATTTGCACCCACTGATATAGGCTGTCTTTCATGGACCTCAGTGCATACTCACCAAAAGATTGGTGGGAAGCTTAAGAACGTTTCCCTCTTGGTGTAGGCTTGGAAGGTTGTGAAGAGCAATTACCTTGAGAAAAGGACAAAAACTTCCTAAGGATTTTCTCCTTTATATCATATTAAACTTCTGGGGCTGGAGGTGGCAGTGGGGCAACAAACACCATCAAACTTAGGATACTTGTATAAACCACTTCATTTGGGAGAAGGGGAAGGAAAAACCTTATAATCCAGGGGGAGGTAAAGGATTATGAACTTTTATTTGTTAAAAATTAGATATAAAATTTAAATTTCTGATAGAAATGATTTTGGGCCTGAGGAACTGGTAGAACTCAATAACCGTTAACTAAAATTGTGAAGATGTAAGGGGGTAGGATTGATGAGGATGATCAATAGTTTAGTTGTTTGTATACTAAAAAATAACCCTTACACAAACCCCACAACTCTTTGTTGACTTGCCTGTGGTCTTCTCTAGCTATGCTTCTAAAATCTTCACATCCCATGGCTAAGGGTCAACAAAGAACTGTTATTACATCCTCTGCTCCACGCTTTATTGGCTTTAGCTTGTATTTTCAGATATGCTCCTGTGTTTTTCACTTGATATGATCTTACTTTCCTTATCTTGACTCTTGTTGTTGTTTTAGGACTTGGGCTAAATCATCTCTGACTCCTTTTGCTTCCCACTGCTTAGAGTGAAATGCCCCACCCAACCTCAATCCTCAGAATCCCCAAACTGCTGACCATATGCAACATTTTGTAGTAAGGTCTACCCAGAAGAATCACTTACTCTCTGGTTTACACTCTTACTATAGCTCACTCATGATTAAATGAGGTATAATATGCAAAGAATTTAGTGGAGTGATTGGCATGTCATAAACTTTTAATAAATTCTAGTTGTTTGTATTAATAAAACTGTTTTATCTTTTTCTTGTTATTATTACATTGCTGTATTTGTTCCACTTCACCTTTTGGCTTCTCCCCCTATATGTTTTGTATTGTTATTCACTATTGATAAATATGATCAATATGATCACTAGTCCCCAAGTTACTCAAGATATAAAACTGGAATTTTCTTGTGTTTGTGTATCTTTCTCTAGCTTCCTCCAGTCATTAACTACTATGAAGTCTATTTTCTGAATATCTATAATATTTTTCTCATCCTTTCTATTCCCATTGCTCTTATCTCTTCATACCTTACATGAGCTAGTGTAATAGTTTCCCAATTGAATTCTTTTTCTCTAAAGCATCTCCTACCAAGACTTCATAAATATATTTCCAAGATACAAATTATGATCTAATACTTAAAATATTTTATTCATTCTCATTAGGAAGATTGTGAAGCCTTTCATTGTATCCTCTCTTTCAGTAACCATCCTTATCTGATTACTTCAACAAATGCACTAATCAATGCCACACTACTTGCAATTTTTCCAATTGTTCACATCTTTTTGCTTGTGTGTGTATGTGTGTACACGTTTGAATAGGACAGTATCTCAGGACAGTATCTCCGGTTTTTTGGAGATACTGAAATGCCACCTCATGTGTAAAGCCTTCACTGTTACTGACATCCTGTTTCTCTAGTGACAACATTCCATATATTCCATCTTATGTGGTACTCTATTTGGTACTTAACTGCATTTTAAAATAATCATGTGTCTATTTTCTTCACTAGGTTGTAAGTCCCTTGAATTTAGACATGGCTGGCTTATTAATCTGTTTCTTTAACCTGTGGTTCAACACTGGACACCTGTAAGGTTTAATGTAAAAATTACTGATTGAATAAATATGATAAATTGAATAAATAGAATTGACTGAATTCAATCTTCCATGAATCTTTCCAGACTTATAATTTGATACTGCACTGAATTTAAATAAAGATAAGTGATATAATTTGGATATTTGTCCCTGCAAATGTCATGTAGAAATGTAATTCCTAGTGGTAGAGGTGGGGCCTGGTGGGATGTGTATGGATCATATGGGTGTATCTCTCATGAATGACTTAGTGGCATCCCCTTGGTGATGAGTGAGTTCACATGAGATCTGATTGTTGAAAAGTGTGTGGTTACCTCCCTTTCTCTCTCATGCTTCTGTTTTCACCATGTGATGAGCCTGCTCCCCCTTTGTCTTCATAAGTAAAAGCTTCCTGAGGCTTCCCAGAAACTGAGCTGAGGCTGGTGACATGGGAGTATAGCCTACAGAACTATAAGCCAATTTAACTTCTTTTCTTTATTTTATTTTATTTTATTTTATTATACTTTAAGTTCTAGGGTACATGTGCATAACATGCAGGTTTGTTACATATGTATGCTTGTGCCATGTTGGTGTGCTGCACCCATCAACTCGTCAACACCCATCAACTCGTCATTTATATCAGGTATAACTCCCAATGCAATCCCTTCCCCCTTCCCCCTCCCCATGATAGGCCCCAGTGTGTGATGTTCCCCTTCCTGAGTCCAAGTGATTTCATTGTTCAGTTCCCACCTATGAGTGAGAACATGCGGTGTTTGGTTTTCTGTTCTTGCGATAGTTTGCTGAGAATGATGGTTTCCAGCTGAATCCATGTCCCTACAAAGGACACGAACTCATCCTTTTTTATGGCTGCATAGTATTCCATGGTGTATATGTGCCCCATTTTTTTAATCCAGTCTGTCACTGATGGACATTTGGGTTGATTCCAATTCTTTGCTATTGTGAATAGTGCCGCAATAAACATACGTGTGCATGTGTCTTTACAGCAGCATGATTTATAATCCTTTGGGTATATAGCCAGTAATGGGATGGCTGGGTCATATGGTACTTCTAGTTCTAGATCCTTGAGGAATCGCCATACTGTTTTCCATAATGGTTGAACTAGTTTACAATCCCACCAACAGTGTAAAAGTGTTCCTATTTCTCCACATCCTCTCTAGCACCTGTTGTTTCCTGATTTTTTAATGATTGCCATTCTAACTGGTGTGAGATGGTATCTCATTGTGGTTTTGATCTGTATTTCTCTGATGGAGAGTGATGATGAGCATTTTTTCATGTGTGTGTTGGCTGTATGAATGTCTTCTTTTGAGAAATGTCTGTTCATTCCTTTGCCCACTTTTTGATGGGGTTGTTTTTTTCTTGTAAATTTGTTTGAGTCTTTGTAGGTTCTGGATATTAGCCCTTTGTCTGATGAGTAGATTGCAAAAAATTTTTCCCATTCTATGGGTTGTCTGTTCACTCTGATGGTAGTTTCTTTTGCTGTGCAGAAGCTCTTTAGTTTAATTAGATCCCATTTGTCAATTTTTGCTTTTGTTGCCATTGCTTTTGGTGTTTTAGACATGAAGACCTTGCCCATGCCTATGTCCTGAAAGGTATTACCTAGGTTTTCTTCTAGGGTTTTTATGGTATTAGGTCTAACATTTAAGTCTCTTATCCATCTTGAATTAATTTTTGTATAAGGAGTAAGGAAAGGATCCAGTTTCAGCTTTCTACTTAGAGCTAACCAATTTTCCCAGCACCATTTATTAAATAGGGAATCCTTTCCCCATTTCTTGCTTTTGTCAGGTTTGTCAAAGATAAGATGGCTGTAGATATGTGATATTATTTCTGAAGGCTCCGTTCTGTTCCATTGGTCTATAGCTCTGTTTTGGTACCAGTACCATGCTGTTTTGGTTACTGTAGCCTTGTAGTATAGTTTGAAGTCAGGTAGCGTGATGCCTCCAGCTTTGTTCTTTTGACTTAGGATTGTCTTGGCAATGCGGGCTCTTTTTTGGTTCCATATGAACTTTAAAGCAATTTTTTCCAATTCTGTGAAGAAAGTCATTGGTAGCTTAATGGGGATGGCATTGAATCTATAAATGACCTTGGGCAGTATGGCCATTTTCATGATATTAATTCTTCCTATCCATGAGCATGGTATGTTCTTCCATTTGTTTGTGTCCTCTTTTATTTCATTGAGCAGTGGTTTGTAGTTCTCCCAAATTCAGGAAATACAGAGAACGCCACAAAGATACTCCTCAAGAAGAGCAACTCCAAGACACATAATTGCTAGATTCACCAAAGTTGAAATGAAGGAAAAAATCTTAAGGGCAGCCAGAGAGGAAGGTCGGGTTACCCACAAAGGGAAGCCCATCAGACTAACAGAAGATCTCTTGGCAGAAACTCTACAATCCAGAAGAGAGTGGGGGCCAATATTCAACATTCTTAAAGAAAAGAATTTTCAACCCAGAATTTCATATCCAGCTAAACTAAGTTTCATAAGTGAAGGAGAAATAAAATCCTTTACAGGTAAGCAAATGCTTAGAGATTTTGTCACCACCAGGCCTGCCTTACAAAAGACCCTGAAGGAAGCCCTAAATATGGAAAGGAACAACCAGTACCAGCCATTGCAAAAACATGCCAAAATGTAAAGACCATGGAGGCTAGGAAGAAACTGCATCATCTAACAAGCAAAATAACCAGTTAATATCATCATGGCAGGATCAAGTTTGCACATAACAATATTAACCTTAAATGTAAATGTTGTATCCTTGTTCTCATTGGTTTCAAAGAACATCTTTATTTCTGCTTTCATTTCGTTATGTACCCAGTAGTCATTCAAGAGCAGGTTGTTCAGTTTCCATGTAGTTGAGCGGTTTTGATTGAGTTTCTTAGTCCTGAGTTCTAGTTTGATTGCACTGTGGTCTGAGAGACAGTTTGTTATAATTTCTGTTCTTTTTCATTTGCTGAGGAGTGCTTTACTTCCAATTATGTGGTCAATTTTGGAATAAGTGTGATGTGGTGCTGAGAAGAATGTATATTCTGTTGACTTGGGGTGGAGAGTTCTATAGATGTCTATTAGGTCCGCTTGGTGCAGAGATGAGTTCAATTCCTGGATATCCTTGTTAACTTTCTGTCTCGTTGATCTGTCTAATGTTGACAGTGGA
>NW_022320114.1:0-19940 GCF_002776525.5 Piliocolobus tephrosceles
TCCACTGTCAACATTAGACAGATCAACGAGACAGAAAGTTAACAAGGATATCCAGGAATTGAACTCATCTCTGCACCAAGCGGACCTAATAGACATCTATAGAACTCTCCACCCCAAGTCAACAGAATATACATTCTTCTCAGCACCACATCACACTTATTCCAAAATTGACCACATAATTGGAAGTAAAGCACTCCTCAGCAAATGAAAAAGAACAGAAATTATAACAAACTGTCTCTCAGACCACAGTGCAATCAAACTAGAACTCAGGACTAAGAAACTCAATCAAAACCGCTCAACTACATGGAAACTGAACAACCTGCTCTTGAATGACTACTGGGTACATAACGAAATGAAAGCAGAAATAAAGATGTTCTTTGAAACCAATGAGAACAAGGATACAACATTTACATTTAAGGTTAATATTGTTATGTGCAAACTTGATCCTGCCATGATGATATTAACTGGTTATTTTGCTTGTTAGATGATGCAGTTTCTTCCTAGCCTCCATGGTCTTTACATTTTGGCATGTTTTTGCAATGGCTGGTACTGGTTGTTCCTTTCCATATTTAGGGCTTCCTTCAGGGTCTTTTGTAAGGCAGGCCTGGTGGTGACAAAATCTCTAAGCATTTGCTTACCTGTAAAGGATTTTATTTCTCCTTCACTTATGAAACTTAGTTTAGCTGGATATGAAATTCTGGGTTGAAAATTCTTTTCTTTAAGAATGTTGAATATTGGCCCCCACTCTCTTCTGGATTGTAGAGTTTCTGCCAAGAGATCTTCTGTTAGTCTGATGGGCTTCCCTTTGTGGGTAACCCGACCTTCCTCTCTGGCTGCCCTTAAGATTTTTTCCTTCATTTCAACTTTGGTGAATCTAGCAATTATGTGTCTTGGAGTTGCTCTTCTTGAGGAGTATCTTTGTGGCGTTCTCTGTATTTCCTGAATTTGGGAGAACTACAAACCACTGCTCAATGAAATAAAAGAGGACACAAACAAATGGAAGAACATACCATGCTCATGGATAGGAAGAATTAATATCATGAAAATGGCCATACTGCCCAAGGTCATTTATAGATTCAATGCCATCCCCATTAAGCTACCAATG
Organism: Piliocolobus tephrosceles; assembly: GCF_002776525.5. Lineage (NCBI taxonomy): Eukaryota > Metazoa > Chordata > Mammalia > Primates > Cercopithecidae > Piliocolobus > Piliocolobus tephrosceles. The sequence goes on from NW_022320114.1 coordinate 1,106, forward strand.
ACTTTCTTCACAGAATTGGAAAAAATTGCTTTAAAGTTCATATGGAACCAAAAAAGAGCCCGCATTGCCAAGACAATCCTAAGTCAAAAGAACAAAGCTGGAGGCATCACGCTACCTGACTTCAAACTATACTACAAGGCTACAGTAACCAAAACAGCATGGTACTGGTACCAAAACAGAGCTATAGACCAATGGAACAGAACGGAGCCTTCAGAAATAATATCACATATCTACAGCCATCTTATCTTTGACAAACCTGACAAAAGCAAGAAATGGGGAAAGGATTCCCTATTTAATAAATGGTGCTGGGAAAATTGGTTAGCTCTAAGTAGAAAGCTGAAACTGGATCCTTTCCTTACTCCTTATACAAAAATTAATTCAAGATGGATAAGAGACTTAAATGTTAGACCTAATACCATAAAAACCCTAGAAGAAAACCTAGGTAATACCTTTCAGGACATAGGCATGGGCAAGGTCTTCATGTCTAAAACACCAAAAGCAATGGCAACAAAAGCAAAAATTGACAAATGGGATCTAATTAAACTAAAGAGCTTCTGCACAGCAAAAGAAACTACCATCAGAGTGAACAGACAACCCATAGAATGGGAAAAATTTTTTGCAATCTACTCATCAGACAAAGGGCTAATATCCAGAACCTACAAAGACTCAAACAAATTTACAAGAAAAAAACAACCCCATCAAAAAGTGGGCAAAGGAATGAACAGACATTTCTCAAAAGAAGACATTCATACAGCCAACACACACATGAAAAAATGCTCATCATCACTCTCCATCAGAGAAATACAGATCAAAACCACAATGAGATACCATCTCACACCAGTTAGAATGGCAATCATTAAAAAATCAGGAAACAACAGGTGCTAGAGAGGATGTGGAGAAATAGGAACACTTTTACACTGTTGGTGGGATTGTAAACTAGTTCAACCATTATGGAAAACAGTATGGCGATTCCTCAAGGATCTAGAACTAGAAGTACCATATGACCCAGCCATCCCATTACTGGCTATATACCCAAAGGATTATAAATCATGCTGCTGTAAAGACACATGCACACGTATGTTTATTGCGGCACTATTCACAATAGCAAAGAATTGGAATCAACCCAAATGTCCATCAGTGACAGACTGGATTAAAAAAATGGGGCACATATACACCATGGAATACTATGCAGCCATAAAAAAGGATGAGTTCGTGTCCTTTGTAGGGACATGGATTCAGCTGGAAACCATCATTCTCAGCAAACTATCGCAAGAACAGAAAACCAAACACCGCATGTTCTCACTCATAGGTGGGAACTGAACAATGAAATCACTTGGACTCAGGAAGGGGAACATCACACACTGGGGCCTATCATGGGGAGGGGGAAGGGGGAAGGGATTGCATTGGGAGTTATACCTGATATAAATGACGAGTTGATGGGTGTTGACGAGTTGATGGGTGCAGCACACCAACATGGCACAAGCATACATATGTAACAAACCTGCATGTTATGCACATGTACCCTAGAACTTAAAGTATAATAAAATAAAATAAAATAAAATAAAGAAAAGAAGTTAAATTGGCTTATAGTTCTGTAGGCTATACTCCCATGTCACCAGCCTCAGCTCAGTTTCTGGGAAGCCTCAGGAAGCTTTTACTTATGAAGACAAAGGGGGAGCAGGCTCATCACATGGTGAAAACAGAAGCATGAGAGAGAAAGGGAGGTAACCACACACTTTTCAACAATCAGATCTCATGTGAACTCACTCATCACCAAGGGGATGCCACTAAGTCATTCATGAGAGATACACCCATATGATCCATACACATCCCACCAGGCCCCACCTCTACCACTAGGAATTACATTTCTACATGACATTTGCAGGGACAAATATCCAAATTATATCACTTATCTTTATTTAAATTCAGTGCAGTATCAAATTATAAGTCTGGAAAGATTCATGGAAGATTGAATTCAGTCAATTCTATTTATTCAATTTATCATATTTATTCAATCAGTAATTTTTACATTAAACCTTACAGGTGTCCAGTGTTGAACCACAGGTTAAAGAAACAGATTAATAAGCCAGCCATGTCTAAATTCAAGGGACTTACAACCTAGTGAAGAAAATAGACACATGATTATTTTAAAATGCAGTTAAGTACCAAATAGAGTACCACATAAGATGGAATATATGGAATGTTGTCACTAGAGAAACAGGATGTCAGTAACAGTGAAGGCTTTACACATGAGGTGGCATTTCAGTATCTCCAAAAAACCGGAGATACTGTCCTGAGATACTGTCCTATTCAAACGTGTACACACATACACACACAAGCAAAAAGATGTGAACAATTGGAAAAATTGCAAGTAGTGTGGCATTGATTAGTGCATTTGTTGAAGTAATCAGATAAGGATGGTTACTGAAAGAGAGGATACAATGAAAGGCTTCACAATCTTCCTAATGAGAATGAATAAAATATTTTAAGTATTAGATCATAATTTGTATCTTGGAAATATATTTATGAAGTCTTGGTAGGAGATGCTTTAGAGAAAAAGAATTCAATTGGGAAACTATTACACTAGCTCATGTAAGGTATGAAGAGATAAGAGCAATGGGAATAGAAAGGATGAGAAAAATATTATAGATATTCAGAAAATAGACTTCATAGTAGTTAATGACTGGAGGAAGCTAGAGAAAGATACACAAACACAAGAAAATTCCAGTTTTATATCTTGAGTAACTTGGGGACTAGTGATCATATTGATCATATTTATCAATAGTGAATAACAATACAAAACATATAGGGGGAGAAGCCAAAAGGTGAAGTGGAACAAATACAGCAATGTAATAATAACAAGAAAAAGATAAAACAGTTTTATTAATACAAACAACTAGAATTTATTAAAAGTTTATGACATGCCAATCACTCCACTAAATTCTTTGCATATTATACCTCATTTAATCATGAGTGAGCTATAGTAAGAGTGTAAACCAGAGAGTAAGTGATTCTTCTGGGTAGACCTTACTACAAAATGTTGCATATGGTCAGCAGTTTGGGGATTCTGAGGATTGAGGTTGGGTGGGGCATTTCACTCTAAGCAGTGGGAAGCAAAAGGAGTCAGAGATGATTTAGCCCAAGTCCTAAAACAACAACAAGAGTCAAGATAAGGAAAGTAAGATCATATCAAGTGAAAAACACAGGAGCATATCTGAAAATACAAGCTAAAGCCAATAAAGCGTGGAGCAGAGGATGTAATAACAGTTCTTTGTTGACCCTTAGCCATGGGATGTGAAGATTTTAGAAGCATAGCTAGAGAAGACCACAGGCAAGTCAACAAAGAGTTGTGGGGTTTGTGTAAGGGTTATTTTTTAGTATACAAACAACTAAACTATTGATCATCCTCATCAATCCTACCCCCTTACATCTTCACAATTTTAGTTAACGGTTATTGAGTTCTACCAGTTCCTCAGGCCCAAAATCATTTCTATCAGAAATTTAAATTTTATATCTAATTTTTAACAAATAAAAGTTCATAATCCTTTACCTCCCCCTGGATTATAAGGTTTTTCCTTCCCCTTCTCCCAAATGAAGTGGTTTATACAAGTATCCTAAGTTTGATGGTGTTTGTTGCCCCACTGCCACCTCCAGCCCCAGAAGTTTAATATGATATAAAGGAGAAAATCCTTAGGAAGTTTTTGTCCTTTTCTCAAGGTAATTGCTCTTCACAACCTTCCAAGCCTACACCAAGAGGGAAACGTTCTTAAGCTTCCCACCAATCTTTTGGTGAGTATGCACTGAGGTCCATGAAAGACAGCCTATATCAGTGGGTGCAAATTTCCTAGCAACTTTGGACCTCAGGGATTCTATATTCTCTTCTAGTCCATACTTAGTCCTTTCCAATTCCTTAACAATTTTAGCTAAATTCCTCTTATAGATCTGGTGACTCTTCTGGTGACAAGCAAATACTTGTGGCCTATATCTCCTTGCAGACACCCATATTTGCTTAGATTTCAGAGAAATCAGTTGCTCTGCAATATCAGCTCTCTGATGGATTTGAGAAAAGGTACAAATTTGTAGATCATCTGACTTTTTTGCTGTTGTGAGCATGAGAGCAACGCTTTTTCCAGCTTTCTACATTCCAGTGTACAACAGAAGTCCCAGTAAGGCTATGCCATTCTTCAGCCCACAGTTTTACACCATATACCCTATCACCCAATCTTATTGACTCCATTGTAAAACTATCCATATTATGACCACTTCTTGCCAACTCTACCATCACCACTCTTGTCCAAGCCAACTTCAACTCTCCCTAGAATTTTGTGATGGTCTTCTAGTAAATCTGCCTGCTTCTGCCCTCACCTTCACAGCCTTTGGAGAACCCAGAGAAGCTACCACACAGAAGCTAGAGCATATTGATAAAAACCAAGTCAGATTACATCTTTCCCTTCTCATACCCCTCCAATGGCTCCCTTTCTCACTTGGAATCAAAGCTAAAGTCCATATAATTGGCTACAATTGGCTACAAAGCCCTGCATGATCTGTGCCACCTCCTCCTATTATTCTTTCACCAATTGTTCAAGCCACTTTCACTGCCACATTCTTTATACATGGTAGGCATGTGCCTCTCTTAAGATCTTCATACTGTTACCTCTTATAAAATTCTCTTTCTCCATATCTGTGTGCTTTATATTCTTACCTGCATGGTACAACTATCTTTCTGCAAAATCATCTTCTCAGTGAAGTCTGTTCAGACCACCATATTATGAACCCCTCAATAGTACCTATCACCATCTGCTAATTTCTATTTATTTATCTTGCCCTCCCCCCCGCCAGAATTTAACTGTTTATTTATTCATTATTCTATCTTTAGTGCCTAGAAAGGAGCCCATCCCTGTGTAGATTACTATGTATTTGTTGAGTGAATGAATTTTTGAAAAAAAAAGCCAGTGAAAAGAGATGGATTAATGACAAAGAAGAAAGTGAATGGTTATAGATGGAATAAGAAAACCGAGGTGGGAGGAGAGAATGGGATACAGAGCACCAGAAAATGAGTCAGCCTTGATGCTTCTCCCTTTGTAACTGGAGTACACAGAAGTAGGTAAATTTATGGAGAGTGGGGCAAAAAGTTGAGAGAATTTGTGTTGGACCACTCCTATTTTCTTGCTGATGTCATGTCATTTGCTGAGATTTGGGCAGGGTGTGTGACTGGTAACGAGCAGAGTTGAAAGGGACAACACTCAAAGGGCCAAGATCATCTTTGGTTTTCCCAAGTCTACCTGAATTCTGCTCAATGAGAGCTAAGCAAAAGTTTAAGGAATTTGGTTCCTAGGTACTACCCATGGAGCATTAAAAGTAAAATTCTGGAATAATTGGCAGTTTTATTTTTATGCTCTCTATAACCTGAAAAATAAGAAGCAATTTATTTTTGTGTTCCTTATCTTGAGACATTAAGATTATTTTGAAGCTTTTTAAGCTTAAATACTGTTTGAAACACCAAATTTACTTGCATTTTCATATAAGATGTTTGTCTAGTTAAGTTTGTGAAATATTTGCTTTACAATACCTACCATTTTCAAACAGAAAATACAAATTACATGACAAATGGGAAGAGAGAAAACGACATTAATTTAACTGCCTGCATGTCTGAATTCTCCATTTTCTATGAAAAACTGGATTTGGCCAAGGCTAGAAATGACATATCAGAATATCTCAAAATTCAATAATTCTCTTTTTTTCCACTTTCAAATCATTTTAGAGTTGTCATGCTGGTATAGCTGCAGGATTTCTGGTGTTTTGTGCCCTCATTGCAAGTCTTTTGGCAGGTGAATGCAGAGATAACAGTAATTCCACTCTTGGGTGTCATATTATTAATACTCCCTGGCATCCATGAATAACTTCATCTTTCAACCATGTCTGATTCTGCCATAGATAAGCAGAACTTACCTTTGTATAGAATAAAGCTGTATGTGATTTAATGAGAAAAATATTAATAAATATGTTATGTTGATGTCTTTTCAAGAGGATATCAAGAAATATAACACTAGTATTTTGCTTATTAAAATGCACATAAAATGGATGTTAGCCTTTGAAGTTAAACAATAATGCTGCAAAATAACCTGTGTAAATCATGTCCTTTCTTACTATACTTGCTAACCAGAAAATCATTAACATGGATTTTCTGACAGTTAAAATAGGCAGATACATATTTACCAGTCTTAAATCAGCAGGTATATAGGATAATGCAAGCACACAGGCTTGACAGAAGAAGAAATACATTAATCAGTAAGAAACAATGAAGATATTTTGGTGACAGCAAAGAACACAGACCCAGGAATACAGTATATTCTATCAGAATAGAATTTAGTGTGTGATAATAGACAAAGTAAGCAACACTTCGGCATTATCGGCCACTAGCTGTGACTTAACAAGTTACTTAACCAGCCTGGGACTCTGTTTTCTTATTTGTTAAATGAAGGTAATAAGACCTACTTAGCACAAGATATGTGGATTAAATGAGATAAATGTATATAAGAATTGTTCAATATTATACCTCATATACAGTGTGTGATCATTAAAGAACTATTAGTTGTCTTTTTGCTTTATAAATCCTCAAAACCTTTGTTCAGGGACCAATCCTTTTCTGAACAGACATTATGTACCATGCATAGAATCAAGCATTTTTCACGCATTACATAGGTGATGGTGTTCTAGATAAAATTTAAAACAATGTGGGATATATTATTAACATTTTATAGATGAAGACACATGTTTAGAAAATTTCAGTAACTCATACAAGGTCTTACAGCTACAAAACAACAAAGCTAGGATTTCTGACCTCAAAATCAAATAGTTAAGGCTCAACATAAACTCAGGAATTGATAAAGCATATATTTTTTGGACTTGATCATTTTATATATCGTCTCCCTAATCCTTAAAATATGAAAAAGAAAGAAATCTCCAGACTCTCCTCCTCCATGTTCAACTTTACCTGCTCCCATTATGTAAAATTAACCAGGCAATATCGTCTGAGCAAACTTGTCCAACCCACAGCCTGCAGGCCACATGCAAACTAGGACGGCTTTCAAAGAGGCCCAACACAAATTTGTAAATTTTCTTAAAATATTATGAGATATTTTTTTTCTCAGAAGCTATTGTTGTTAGTGTATTTTATGTGTGACCCAAGACAATTCTTCTTCCAGTGTGGCCCAGTGAAGCCAAAAGATTGGACACACTCCTGGAAGGTAAGCCAAAACTGAATGTCCCAAGATACATTGACCAAGGAGGGCACCTGCATGGTTTCCATGCAGTCACAACTTCTCTCGCAGTTACCATCACCATTTTGCTGTGTGCATGACCAAAATTTCTCCTAGGCCAGGAAGAAAAAGAAAATAAAAGTTTCTTCTATTAAAACATCTAACAAAAGCGAGACATAATATGCAAATGCTTGTATCTCTAATCCTTAAGGTTTTTTTTTTTTTTTTTTTTCACCAAGGGTAAAGAATATCTAGCTAACCAAGCATGGAAAAATCACAGAACAAAGACTAAACTCTAACAAAATATTCAACCTGACTTTATCCAAAAATGTTTAACAAAAATACTGACTGGAATATTGTGACTATTCCAGAAAGATCCTCAGTTACTTGTTGCTAATGATGCTAATGAAAATAGCTACCATTTATTATGCAACTATTACAAGCCAGACACACACAAAAACACCAACTTGCCCAAGTAGATACAACTAGTAAGAAAGAGAACTGGGAATTAAAACCAATGCTGTATAACTCCAAAACTCATACTCTAACCGGGAGGCAATGTTGCCTCTGCTCTTTAGTCACATAATAAACTTACAGGAAACCCTCCTGTATCCCTGACACTACCACAACTAGCATCTGCAAAAATGAATGATTTTATTTGCTTGTTTTGGCTTACAAATAATTGACATATACTGTCTCATTTTATCTGAAGGTGCCCCAGTTCTTCTTTTCAAGATAAGCAAGCATCACGATGTTTTACTCTGTATTCTACTTCCACCAAACTGAAAGCACAGTGCCATGAATCCCTTCACTCCCAGAAATTAAGCATAAATACAAAATATTCTGTAATTTTTGTACCATATCACTTCCCACATAAGCATATTATATCTGTAACAAAGCATCACCAATATTCACCAATTATTCACCCCAGATATTAAAAATTAATCAAATGCATTCTAACCCAGGAAGGAAATTTAAAGAACAAAAAGCAACTATCTGACTTGGCATTTGACCAGAATCTTCAGGTTAAATTAATTCAATTAAGAATTTTACTCTTGCAAAATGACCCTGATGTTATAATCATCTTGGTCTATCTTTAAGTTTCTGTGAAAACATACTTAAATTTTTAAAAAGAAATTGAGGTTCCTAATGCTAGGAAAATATATTAAAAACAAACAAAACTAACTGCCATTGACATTTGTCAATCAAGGCCTTGTCATCCAGAATCTTTAATGAGGTAGGAAATATTTTATTGAATTCAGAGTAATTTTCAAATATCAAGCAGTAGACAAAAAAGCAAATGAAGCAGCAACAAGAAAGTAAAACTCCATAATTAATAATTTGGTTACAATATTGATTTAAACTTTAATTCAGATGAGTAGAAAGCCTTATAAATAATTATTACTGAAGCAAAACAAGTCCCTTCACCACTTTTGTTGTACATTTGATAAACACCAATTTATTTGACCATAAGCTATCCTTATGGGTCACTAAGTCATTTTAAAAGATCAAATTAATTATGCTGTCCAGATATTTTGGAGATGTTTATTCAGTCGCTAAGCACTTCTGAAACTTCTATTTTATGAAAATACTTCCTAAGAACAAAGTCATACATGTTATGGAGCCTGCCTTTAAAGAGCTCACAGTCCAATGATACATATACGCATGAATATAGCTCAGTTTTTATCTTCTAACCAGACTAGACGTAACTTACAGACACAAATGAATAAAAATAAAGTTTGCAAATTCTAAGACCTATTTTTATTACCACTCACTGGATGATGTTCTTTTACTCTGTGACCAGAACTCATGGAAATAAACCACTCAGATTCTTTCAATAAGCTTGCTTTGGTCTCAAGAACTTGAAGTACTTTTAATAGTATGAAGTGAGATAAATCTATTTTAGACATAACATTCTAATTTCTACATCAAAGTCCAAACATGTTGAATTTACATGCAGTCAGTCCTGTTGACAACATGATGCAAACTGCTTTTCTGGGGATAAAGGGCCATCCGCAAATAGATATTTAATTCCAGCTTCCAGTTGTAGTTACTGGCAAAGAAGTAAAACATATGGAAATTTTGTTTAAATGGATTTGCTAAATTCTATGCTGTATATGTGGATTCACAATAAATCAACAAAATGAAAGGATTAAGCACATTCTTTTACATATATTTTATCATGTATATGTGTATGTTCAGGTAGACAGATAAATGAGTCAGTGGTAATAAGCAGTTAGAATCATGTGCGTTTATGTCTACATTTTATGCTTGATGGAAAATAGGTATGGAAATTTGATATAAGGTGTGTTTAAAACATCTGCATGGCTTCTGAACTTTCTCTTCTCCCTTCCTTTTCCATCATATCTACCTGTCTGTGAACTAAGAATTCTTGAATTTCTTCCAAACTGAGTGCTCACCATGTTCTTTCTGGGGAAAACAAAGGATTAGGGCAAATAGGAGATATAGGTCCCCTTGAACACCCCCAGTACCTTCAATTGGACAGGCAGATGGGCACACATTTTGGCTTACCAGCACTGACTATAGGGAGATCTAGAGAAATCAACTCTAATTTCCAATATAGAAAACTAGATAATGTTGTCTAAATTTTTAGCATTAAATTTGGAAGAAAATAATAATTATATTATAAATTGCTGACCCACACATCTTTAAATGTATTATTTTTACTGGGGAGTTATTTTAAAAATATATTAAAATGTTTCCAGTTTACTCATTTATTTTCTGAATATTCAGCTTCCTATGGACATCAACAGTAACATAACTTTCTGTAGGAGCAATACATCAAGAATGAGTATCTTTGCTCATACCAAGGAAACAAATCTGAGAGTACATTGCAAGGTATAAACATAAAAGAATTTCCATTATATGCAATATACCATATAGCTATGATTACCTAAGAGTTAAATAACCCTTCCATATTCCTGAAAGTCCAAGGAAGAACTTGATTTTCAACAGAAATTCTGCAGAATCTTAAGCTTCTTTCTACTCATGGTATTGAAAAGAGCCTAGTGGGTATGCTGACATCCATTTGTCTGACTCCTCAAGATCCATTCCTATATTAAGCCATCAGACGGTAAAGCACATTTACCACATTATCTCAGCCCTTCAAAGAATTGCTTTCACTGAGACACAACTTAATGTAATGTTCTTATCCTCTATTGAGGGTCGATACAGGAACCATTAGTTTGGACAGTGTTTCTTTATGTTTGAAGATTTTATTCCTAGATGTTCTCTGTATAACAACCCAGAAAGCAAATTTATTTTTTCCCAAGAAAAAAAGTTTTCCTTGTATCTTTTTATTGTCAAAAAATTAAAAATAGTAAACTTCCCTGCATTTCTATTTTTATTTTCCTTAACATCTGAAAACTCAAAACCAAATCTCTTTGCTGTTATTATCTTGTTTTGGCTTAACCCAGGAAATAGAATCTATTTAATCAGGGTGCAAAAAAAAAAAAAATTGTCTACTCTTAACAGATACAATACAATGTACCTCTTAATAAAATGAATTAGCATTTCCTTAAGATACCAGGGATCGTGGCTGAAATGAAGTAATTTTCTTTATCCAGGGATTAAACCATATTATATTTTACTACAACTTTCCACTGATGCATTGTAGAAATAAAATCTCAAATTCAACTACTTATTCCCACGATGGCATTTCAAATGTTGTCTCATATGAGAAATGGCTTGTACTTAATAGGCAGGTACTGAACTAAGTTGAGGCAAAGTGCAAAGTGTACTACAGATTCAGGACAATTCAAATAATGAGACAATTTCACTAAATTTATAACCAAAAGTGTTGCATAGTTCCTTGCAAGTTAGGCAATGTGATTCCTAAAAACAGCTGGAATAGGAAAACCTCCACATTCATCATATGTAAGAAAATAAGAAATATACTCTGACCACTGAGGATAGGTTTTTCCATAGTTCTCTCTTTTCCTATAAATGCCTTGTTGTGCTAGTGTGGTGTAACCTGTTCAGCTGGAGCTTCTCCACTTAAAAGAGCTATTTGGAAGATCCCCAGTGGTTCTCACTGAATTTCAACTCAAGACTAAAAATGAGACAAGATAACTCAAATATTCCTTATTCATGATAGCTAATGTGAAATTTAGTTTAGAAGTGAAAGGTGGAAGAGATAAAAAATACACTAGCTCCAAATTACATTTTATCAGATAATCAAAAGAGCATCTATCATATTGTGGCATCTTTGACTTGTTGAATTGAAGAAAGATAACAGTCACATGAGCTATCACGATAAAAAAACACCTTAAGTGGGGATTAAATATGCAACCCCCCATGTTTATGGGCAAACAATTCATGACACTAACTGACAAAGTGCCATCAGCTAGACCAGCCCTGGAAGTCAACTCAAAGTTCTTATTGCTGCATTAACCTGGCTACATTAAAATGCACTTTTTCTCCATATACTTGAGGCCATATAAATATTACCTGTGGAAGCTATAACAAATTAATGAGAACCCTGATAAACATGAGAGATGGGACACATCTATATCTGCAGTTTCCAGGACTATCACTAAAACTAAAATAAATCAATAAACATGGATAAGACACAGGGAAAAGCAAATTAGAGTATTAACCAGAGCACATAAGGCATATCAATAAAGACATAGAGAAGGTGGAAATATGATTCATGAGTGGTAACTGTTTTAGTAAAGGAAGATAGTTGAAACTTGAAGAACTGCATGGGAAAAAAACAAAACTGAAGGAGACAATTTTAGTCAGAGAATGCCAAGAGACTCAGTAACTGGAAGTGCAGATACTGGAAGTGCAGATACCTGTATAGGAGGAAATAAAAAATGGGTCTCAAAAAGAGAAAATGTGTTCAAAGTCTTTACAAAGAGATTTCAGCCCTCGTGTCTTCTCCTGCAACATGCAGAAATATGGAATAAGTTTCCAGAAAATTTGAAAAATGTTAACCCGTGGATATGAGGCTGCACAGATGAGAGCAAGAATATTGCACCATTTTGAAAACAAGAAACTTAACTGAATTTTGTATTCTAAAAGTAGACTCCCAGCCCACTTCTCATGCTCTGCTCCTAGAATCCAAACAGCCAAGTTTATACTCCTTTCCTGGGCAATGGATTATAATAGTCAACCAGAGGTACTCTGATCAGAACCAGAAAACAGATTTACAGATACTGACATTGGGCTTATCCAAATGACATAGCCAAGTTCCTACTTGATCATATCACAGAAAGATGACATACTTTGCACAAAAAGAGCTCACAAATATTTGTTAAGTTCTAAGTCTTATAAAGAAATAGGCTGTCAAAACATCACAAGATTTTGAAAAACATCCCTCAATGAAAAACAGAAAAGGAATACAGAAGGAAAATAAAAAAGAGAATACTAATGATAAAGCTGTAGTATTTTCTTCTGCTCTCTCCAGTAGCTTGGAGAGACAGTACTCTTCCGAGGTACTGGAGAGAGCAAAAGGAAACACTAAAAGTTTATCATTAATGTTGTCAGAGATAATGGAAGTTATTGCAATGACAATATAAAAATAAATGGCTATAAATTGAAACAAAGAACAAAAAAGAAAATAGGACAGCAGAAATAAGAAATTCAAGAGAAAGGTTGAAGTTTAAATTGAGAAATTATCAGAAACACAGAACCAAAAAGAAAATAACTAAAAAATATAAAAAAGAAGGAAAATTATAGGATCAATCTAGATATTCCAACATTCAAATAATTAGAGCTCTAACATCTAGAAACAAAGCCTTAAAAAAGTAGAGGACAGTTAATTATCAAAGAAATACTAGAAAAAAATTTCCCACAAGAAATTGAGTTTCCAAACTGAAAAGATCCCCTGGGCACCCAGCACAATGAATGAAGATCCAAGCCAACATAATTATTATGAAATTTTTAAATAATAAAGATGATGGAAACATTCTAGAAGTATCTAGGGAGATAAATAGATCACAAACAAAGAATCAGGAATCAGAATGATATGTGACTTCTCAGTAGCAACACTGAAACCCAAAAGACAATGAAGGGATGGTTTCAACATTTTAATCTGAGGGAACATAATTTCTAATATCAAATTTTATACAAAACCAAACTATTAAGTACATGTAGCATGAACTAAAGACATTTCCAGGCTGTGGAATTAAATAGTAACAAATAAAAACAATATATTTTATTATTATAAATAAATAAATAATGTATTCTCAACGTCTCAGGAAGATATAAATGAATATGCTCTACCAACCATAGTAAATAAAAAGACAGAAAGCCTTAGCTTGGCACTACCAACTTCTCACCCAATATCCGCTCAAAGGCATGGGGGATAACATCTAAGCTGAGACTCTCCTCCTCTCCTCTCCTCTCCTCTTCTCCCCTGCCCTCCCCTCCCCTCCTCTCCTCCCCTGCCCTCCCCTCCCCTCCCTTCCCCTCCCCTTTCTCCTTTCCTTCCCTTCCTTTGCCTTCCCTCCCCCTTCCCTCCCCCTTTCCTTTCCTTTCCTTTCCTCTTCCCTTTTCCCTTCCCTTCCCTTTTCTCTTCCCCTTCCTTTTTTGAGACAGAGTGTCACTCTGTCGCCCAGGCTGGAGTGCAGTGGCGCGATCTTGGCTCACTGCAACCTCCGCCTCCCGGGTTCAAGCAATTTTTGCCTCCGCCTCCCGAGTGGCTAGGATAACAGGCACCCATGCCCGGCTAATTTTTTGGTGTGTTTTTAGTAGAGATGGGGTTTCACCATCTTTCCGGCTGGTCTTGAACTCCTGACGTCGTGATCCACCCGCCTCGGCCTCCCAAAGTGCTGAGATTACAGGCGTGAGCCACCGTGCCTCGCCTAAGTTGACACTTTCAAATAGTTCCTTCAAAGAGAGACCAACAGCCGACAAGAACTGTTTGACTTATCTCTACATCTTCTCCCACTTCCTGCTTTGAATATACACGTGACATCTAAGATTCAGCAAACATTTCAAGACTTTCAGAAGACAGGCCATTCCTGAGTATTCTGTCACAGAGAAAGGGAAGGAGCCAGACTCCCTGATGACTTTTTTGGAGCTATTGTAACTGCATAGAACTAGCTCTCTACTACTTCTATATCAGCCAAAAGTCAATATATTACTTGTTTAAGCCATTGCTGTTTTGGTGTCTCTTAGGAGCAGTCAAGTGCAATTTATAACCAATACATTTGAATCCAGGAAGTGGGCTTTATCAGATCAGTGAGTCAAAGAAAATTCTTAGAATGACAGGGAGAAAATTTGCAAGATGACAATAGTATACCTGAGCACATTGGAGCAAGTTCCTCCCAGGGAAAATTGAACTCATAGATTGACTGATGCTTCTGACATATTAAGAGGTGTTTGTTGCTATCAGTGAATTTATGTATAAAACTAAGCAAACAAACATACAATGCAATTAACTCCAATAAAAACAAAATGTGGGCCAGGCATGGTGGCTCATGCCTGTAATCCCAGCACTTTGGGAGGCTGAGCGGGTGGATCACTGAGGTCCAGAGTTCAAGACCAGCCTGGCCAACATGGTTAAACACTGTCTCTACTAAAAATACAAAAAAGTAAATAAATAAAAAATAAATAAAAATAGCCGGGCATCATGGCATATGCCTGTAATATGGCATATCCATATCCCAGCTATTCAGGAGGCTGAGGCAGGAGAATCACTTGAACCCAGGAAGTGGAGGCTGTGGTGAGCCAAGATTGCACCAAAAAATTTGTGTGGAAAATAAAATAATTTTATGATGTGTAATTTCATTGTGAACAATACTTAATAACAAGAGTCATCATCTATAAAATTAAGGTTGTGTTTCTCAACTGGAGGTAATTTTACACCCCAAGGGATATTTGGTGATATCTAGAGACATTTTTTGTTATCACAATGTGGGATGTGCTGCTAGCATCTAGTGGGTAGATGCTAGAAAGGCTGATAAACATTCTACAATGCATAACCACAGTCCTTCACAACAACGAACTATCCAGCCCAAAATGTCAGTAGTGCTGAGACTGAGAAACCCTGGAAAATGGATATACATTAGAAACTCAGAACAATTATTTAAACAAAAATTACAGTTTTGAGAAGATATAGAAGTGTAGGCATGTGGGAGTGTGTATGTACTTATAAAACAGAGTTAGAGTCAGAGAGTTAAAGCTCATCTTTCTTAGCACAAAAATCAATTTGCATCTTAAATTTGAAAATCAAAAATCTCATGTACCCCATAAATATATACACCTACTATGTACCCACAAAAATTAAAAATAAAAATATTAAAAAGTGGAAAACATGTTTAAGTGTATTGCTTAAAAATATGAAGGCAAATAACTATTCAAACAGCTAAAAGTGATGAATGTGGCTGCTTCCATACAGTGGGAGTATAGAGTGGGGAGGAATAGGGCAAGGTGTGCTCCTGCAGTTTGTTGCAAACTACTTAATAATATTTGAATCTTTTAACCAAAATAATTAGGTTTATATTTTTAATAAACTGTATTAGTGTATATTAAGAAAAAAATTTGGAAAATAAAACAATATGAATTACAAAGGCAGTTTTTTCATTCAAAAGCAGTGCAAATGTAATTGTCTTGGTTAAAGAAGTTTTTCAGGTGTGAAGAACAACATTCTTTATCTTTTATCACCTTTGGCTTGATCATTTAATGAGACACTCAGCTCAGCCATCTTGTCTATTTTGCTTATCATGTCTCTTCAGCGCCCTCCATAGGGCCAAAAACAGAGCATTGATCAATACATAGTTTGTAAAATTGAGGCAAAGTTTTAATATTTTTTCCATATAAGGTACACTCATAAATAAGGACAGGTTGAACACACCAAACAAGAAGAGTGAAATTATATGAATAAATAATTCACAAATGCACATATGCATAAATATATGAAAGCTTATCTAAAATTATTTATAGTCATAAACATTAAAACAATAATTTTTATAGGTTTTCATTGAGATTGGCAATTTGGTAAAGGGTAAAAAAGAATATTGGGAGGGCGGAGCAAGATGGCCGAATAGGAACAGCTTCAGTTTCCATCTCCCAGCGCGAGCGACACAGAAGACCGGCGATTTCTGCATTTTCAACTGAGGTACTGGGGTCATCTCACTCGGGAGTGCCGGACAATCGGTGCTGGTCAGCTGCTGCAGCCCGACCAGCGAGAGCTGAAGCAGGGCGAGGCATCGCCTCACCTGGGAAGCGCGAGGGGGAAGGGAGTCCCTTTTCCTAGCCAGGGGAACTGAGACACACAACACCTGGAAAATCGGGTAACTCCCACCCCAATACTGCGCTGTAACACCAGCACACCGGAGATTATATCCCACACCTGGCCGGGAGGGTCCCACGCCCATGGAGCCTCTCTCCTTGCTAACACAGCAGTCTGCCGCAATCTAACCGCAAGGCAGCAGCGAGGCTGGGGGAGGGGCGCCCGCCATCGCTGAGGCTTAAGTAGGTAACTAAAGCCGCTGGGAAGCTGGAACTGGGTGGAGCTCACAGCAGCTCAAGGAAACCTGCCTGTCTCTGTAGACTGCGCCTCTGGGGACAGGGCTCAGCTAAAGGAGTAGAAGCCTGTGAAACGCGAACGACTCTGTCTGACAGCTTTGAAGAGAGCAGTGGATCTCCCAACACGGAGGTTGAGATCTGAGAAGGGGCAGTCTGCCTGCTCAAGTGGGTCACTGACCCCTGAGTAGCCTAACTGGGAGACATCCCCCACTAGGGGCAGTCTGACACCCCACACCTCACAGGGTGGAGTACACCCCTGAGAGGAAGCTTCCAAAGCAAGAATCAGACAGGTGCACTCGCTGTTCAGCAATATTCTATCTTCTGCAACCTCTGCTGCTGATACCCAGGCAAACAGGGTCTGGAGTGGACCTCAAGCAATCTCCAACAGACCTATAGCTGAGGGTCCTGACAGTCAGAAGGAAACCTGTCAAACAGGAAGGACACCTATATCAAAACCCCATCAGTACGTCACCATCATCAAAGACCAGTGACAGATAAAACCACAAAGATGGGGAAAAAGCAGGGCAGAAAAGCTGGAAATTCAAAAAATAAGAGCGCATCTCCTCCTGCAAAGGAGCACAGCCCATCGCCAGCAACGGATCAAAGCTGGTCAGAGAATGATTTTGATGAGATGAGAGAAGAAGGCTTCAGTCCATCAAACCTCTCAGAGCTAAAGGAGGAATTACGTACCCAGCGCAAAGAAACTAAAAATCTTGAAAAAAGAGTGGAAGAATTGACAGCTAGACTAATTAATGCAGAGAAGGTCATAAACGAAATGACAGAGATGAAAACCATGACACGAGAAATACGTGACAAATGCACAAGCTTCAGTAACCGACTCGATCAACTGGAAGAAAGAGTATCAGTGATGGAGGATCAAATGAATGAAATGAAGCGAGAAGAGAAACCAAAAGAAAAAAGAAGAAAAAGAAATGAACAAAGCCTGCAAGAAGTATGGGATTATGTCAAAAGACCAAATCTACGTCTGATTGGGGTGCCTGAAAGTGAGGGGGAAAATGGAACCAAATTGGAAAACACTCTACAGGATATCATCCAGGAGAACTTCCCCAACCTAGCAGGCCAGGCCAACATTCAAATTCAGGAAATACAGAGAACGCCACAAAGATACACCTCCAGAAGAGCAACTCCAAGACACATAATTGCCAGATTCACCAAAGTTGAAATGAAGGAAAAAATCTTAAGGGCAGCCAGAGAGAAAGGTCGGGTTACCCACAAAGGGAAGCCCATCAGACTGACAGCAGATCTCTCGGCAGAAACTCTACAAGCCAGAAGAGAGTGGGGGCCAATATTCAACGTTCTTAAAGAAAAGAATTTTAAACCCAGAATTTCATATCCAGCCAAACTAAGTTTCATAAGTGAAGGAGAAATAAAATTCTTTACAGATAAGCAAATGCTTAGAGATTTTGTCACCACCAGGCCTGCCTTACAAGAGACCCTGAAGGAAGCCCTAAACATGGAAAGGAACAACCGGTACCAGCCACTGCAAAAACATGCCAAAATGTAAAGACCATCGAGCCTAGGAAGAAACTGCATCAACTAATGAGCAAAATAACCAGTTAATATCATAATGGCAGGATCAAGATCACACATAACAATATTAACCTTAAATGTAAATGGACTAAATGCTCCAATTAAAAGACACAGACTGGCAAACTGGATAAAGAGTCAAGACCCATCAGTCTGCTGTCTTCAGGAGACCCATCTCACATGCAGAGACATACATAGGCTCAAAATAAAAGGATGGAGGAAGATCTACCAAGCAAATGGAGAACAAAAAAAAGCAGGGGTTGCAATCCTAGTCTCTGATAAAACAGACTTTAAACCATCAAAGATCAAAAGAGACAAAGAAGGCCATTACATAATGGTAAAGGGATCAATTCAACAGGAAGAGCTAACTATCCTAAATATATATGCACCCAATACAGGAGCACCCAGATTCATAAAGCAAGTCCTTAGAGACTTACAAAGAGACTTAGACTCCCATACAATAATAATGGGAGACTTCAACACTCCACTGTCAACATTAGACAGATCAACGAGACAGAAAGTTAACAAGG
>NW_022320115.1:0-1550 GCF_002776525.5 Piliocolobus tephrosceles
TCACTGTCAAGGCCTCACTCACCAGGAACTTACTGACAGGGCCTCACAGTCAAGGCCTCAGTCATCAGGTGCTTAATGACAAGACCTCACTGTCAAGGCCTCACTGAACAGGAGCTTTCTGAAAAGGCCTCACTGTCAACACCCCACTGACCAGGAACTTACCGACAAGGCCTCACTGTCAAGGCCTCACTGAATAGGTCCGTACTGTCAAGGACCCACTCTCCAGGTCCTTACTAACAAGACCTCACTGATCTGGTCCTTACTGACAAGTCCTCACTGTCAAGGCCTCACTGACCAGGTCCTTACTGACAATGACTCATTGTCAATGCCTCACTGACCAGGTCCTTACTGATAAGGCCTCATTGTCAAGGCCTCACTGATCAAGTCCCTACTGACAAGGCCTCACTGAACAGGACCTCACTGACAAGGCCTCATTGTCAAGGCCTCACTTACCAGGAAATCACTGACAAGGTCTCACTGACCAGGAGCTTACTGACAAGGCCTCACCATGTAGGCCTCACTGACCAGGAGCTTTCTGACCGGGAGCTTACTGACAAGACCTCACTGTCCAGGCCTCATTGAGGAGGACCTCACTGACATGGCCTCACTGTCAAGGCCTCACTCACCAGGTGCTTACTGACAGGGCCTCACTGTCAAGACCTCAGTCATCAGGTGCTTAATGACAAGACCTCACTGGCAAGGCTTCACTGAACATGAGCTTACTGAAAAGGCCTCACTGTCAACACCGCACTGACCAGGAACTTACCGACAAGGCCTCACTGTCAAGGCCTCACTGACCAGGTCCTTACTGACAATTCTTCACTGTCAAGGCCCTACTCTCCAGGTCCTTACTGACAAGGCCTCACTATCAAGGCCTCATTGACAAGGTCCTTACTGAAAAGGCCTCACTGTCAAGGTGTCACTGACCACCTCCTTACTGACAATGACTCATTGTCAATGCCTCACTGACCAGGTCCTTCCTGACAAGGCCTCATTGTCAAGGCCTCACTGATCAGGTCCCTACTGACAAGGCCTCACTGTAAAGGCCTCACTAGCCAGGACCTTGCTGACAAGGACTCACTGTCAAGGTCTCACTGACCAGGTCCTTAGTAACAAGGCATCACTATCAAGGCCTCACTAACGAGGACCTTTGTAACAAGTCCTCACTGTCAAGGCCTCACTCACCAGGAGCTTACTGACAGGGCTGCACTGTCAAGGCCTCACTCATCACATGCTTAATGACAAGTCCTCACTGTCAATGTCTCACTGACAAGGAGCTTACTGACAGGGCCTCACTCTCAAAGCCCCACTGAACAGGTCATTACTGACAAGGTCTCACTCTCAAGGCCTCATTGACCAGGTCCTCACTGACAAGGCCTCACTGTCAAGGTGTCACTGACCAGGAGATTACTGATAAGGCCTCACTCGGTCGGCCTCACTGACCAGGACTTCCCTGACACAGTCTCACTGTCAAGGCCTCCCTGACCAGACCGTACTGACAAAGCCTCACTGTCAAGGCCTCACTGACCAGGTCCTTACTGACAAGGCTT
>NW_022320116.1:0-1432 GCF_002776525.5 Piliocolobus tephrosceles
GTCAAGGCCTCACTCACCAGGAACTTACTGACAGGGCCTCACTGTCAAGTCCTCAGTCATCAGGTGCTTAATGACAAGACCTCACTGTCAAGGCCTCACTGAACAGGAGCTTACTGAAAAGGCCCCACTGTCAATGACCCACTGACCAGGAACTTACCGACAAGGTCTCACTGTCAAGGCCTCACTGACCTGGTCCTTACTGACAAGGCCTTACTCTCAAGGTCTCACTGTCAAGGCCTCACTGTCAAGGCCTCATTGACCAGGTCCTTACTGACAAGGCCTCACTGTCAAGGCGTCACTGACCACGTCCTTACTGACAATGACTCACTGTCAATGCCTCACTGACCAGGTCCTTAGTGACAAGGCCTCATTGTGAAGGCCTCACTGATCAGGTCCCTACTGACAAGGCCTCACTAGCCAGGACCTTGCTGACAAGGCCTCACTGTCAAGGCCTCCCTGACCAGGTTCTTAGTAACAAGGCATCACTGTCAAGGCCTCACTAACAAGGACCTTTGTAACAAGGCCTCACTGTCAAGGCCTCACTCACCAGGAGCTTACTGACAGGGCCTCACTGTCAAGGCCTCACTCATCAGGTGCTTAATGACAAGTTCTCCCTGTCAATGCCTCACTGAACAGGAGCTTAATGCAAAGACCTCACTGTCAATGCCTCACTGACAAGAAGCTTACTGACAAGGCCTCACTCTCAAAGCCCAACTGACCAGGTCATTACTGACAAGGTCTCACTGTCAAGGCCTCACTGACCAGGTCCTTACTGACAAGGCCTCACTGTCAAGGCATCACTGACCAGGAGATTACTGATAAGACCTCACTGTGTAGGCCTCACTGACCAGGACTTCACTGACACAGTCTCACTGTCAAGGCCTCACCGACCAGGACTTCACTGACCCAGTCTCACTCTCAAAGCCTTACTGACGAAGGGCTTACTGACAAGGTCTCACTGTCAAGGCCTCACTGTCAAGGCCTCACTGACCAATAGCTTACTCACCAGGAGCTTACTGACAAGACCTCACTGTCCAGGCCTCATTGAGCAGGACCTCACTGACATGGCCTCACTGCCAAGGCGTCACTGACCAGGAGCTTACTGACAAGGCCTGACTCTGAAGGCCTCACTGACCAGGATCTCACTGACAAGGTCTCAAGGTCAAGGCCTCACTGTTCAGCACCTTACTGACAAGGCCTCACTGTCAAGGCCTCACTGTCCAGGTCCTTATAGACAAGGCTTCACTGTCAAGGCCTCACTGACCAGGTCCTTATTGATGAGGCCTCACTGTCAAGGTACCACTCACCAGGTCCTTACTGACAAGGCCTCACTGTCAAGGCCTCATTGTCAAGACATCACTGACCATGTTCTTACTGACAATGACTCACTGTCAAGGCCTCACTGACCAGGTCCTTACTGACAAGGCCTCAC
>NW_022320117.1:0-1432 GCF_002776525.5 Piliocolobus tephrosceles
GTGAGGCCTTGTCAGTAAGGACCTGGTCAGTGAGGCCTTGACAGTGAGTCATTGTCAGTAAGAACATGGTCAGTGATGTCTTGACAATGAGGCCTTGACAGTGAGGCCTTGTCAGTAAGGACCTGGTGAGTGGTACCTTGACAGTGAGGCCTCATCAATAAGGACCTGGTCAGTGAGGCCTTGACAGTGAAGCCTTGTCTATAAGGACCTGGACAGTGAGGCCTTGACAGTGAGGCCTTGTCAGTAAGGTGCTGAACAGTGAGGCCTTGACCTTGAGACCTTGTCAGTGAGATCCTGGTCAGTGAGGCCTTCAGAGTCAGGCCTTGTCAGTAAGCTCCTGGTCAGTGACGCCTTGGCAGTGAGGCCATGTCAGTGAGGTCCTGCTCAATGAGGCCTGGACAGTGAGGTCTTGTCAGTAAGCTCCTGGTGAGTAAGCTATTGGTCAGTGAGGCCTTGACAGTGAGGCCTTGACAGTGAGACCTTGTCAGTAAGCCCTTCGTCAGTAAGGCTTTGAGAGTGAGACTGGGTCAGTGAAGTCCTGGTCGGTGAGGCCTTGACAGTGAGACTGTGTCAGTGAAGTCCTGGTCAGTGAGGCCTACACAGTGAGGTCTTATCAGTAATCTCCTGGTCAGTGATGCCTTGACAGTGAGGCCTTGTCAGTAAGGACCTGGTCAGTGAGGCCTTGACAGTGAGACCTTGTCAGTAATGACCTGGTCAGTTGGGCTTTGAGAGTGAGGCCTTGTCAGTAAGCTTCTTGTCAGTGAGGCATTGACAGTGAGGTCTTTGCATTAAGCTCCTGTTCAGTGAGGCATTGACAGGGAGAACTTGTCATTAAGCACCTGATGAGTGAGGCCTTGACAGTGAGGCCCTGTCAGTAAGCTCCTGGTGAGTGAGGCCTTGACAGTGAGGCCTTGTTACAAAGGTCCTTGTTAGTGAGGCCTTGACAGTGATGCCTTGTTACTAAGAACCTGGTCAGGGAGGCCTTGACAGTGAGGCCTTGTCAGCAAGGTCCTGGCTAGTGAGGCCTTGTCAGTAGGGACCTGATCAGTGAGGCCTTCACAATGAGGCCTTGTCACTAAGGACCTGGTCAGTGAGGCATTGACAGTGAGTCATTGTCAGTAAGGACGTGGTCAGTGACGCCTTGACAGTGAGGCCTTGTCAGTAAGGACCTGGTCAATGAGGCCTTGACAGTGAGGCCTTGACAGTGAGACCTTGAGAGTAAGGCCTTGTCAGTAAGGACCAGGTCAGTGAGGCCTTGACAGTGAGACCTTGTCGGTAAGTTCCTGGTCAGTGGGTCATTGACAGTGGGGCCTTTTCAGTAAGCTCCTGTTCAGTGAGGCCTTGACAGTGAGGTCTTGTCATTAAGCACCTGATGACTGAGGACTTGACAGTGAGGCCCTGTCAGTAAGTTCCTGGTGAGTGAGGCCTTGAC
>NW_022320118.1:0-1550 GCF_002776525.5 Piliocolobus tephrosceles
AAGCCTTGTCAGTAAGGACCTGGTCAGTGAGGCCTTGACAGTGAGGCTTTGTCAGTACGGTCTGGTCAGGGAGGCCTTGACAGTGAGACTGTGTCAGGGAAGTCCTGGTCAGTGAGGCCGACCGAGTGAGGCCTTATCAGTAATCTCCTGGTCAGTGACACCTTGACAGTGAGGCCTTGTCAGTGAGGACCTGGTCAATGAGGCCTTGAGAGTGAGACCTTGTCAGTAATGACCTGTTCAGTGGGGCTTTGAGAGTGAGGCCCTGTCAGTAAGCTCCTTGTCAGTGAGACATTGACAGTGAGGACTTGTCATTAAGCATGTGATGAGTGAGGCCTTGACAGTGCAGCCCTGTCAGTAAGCTCCTGGTGAGTGAGGCCTTGACAGTGAGGACTTGTTACAAAGGTCCTCGTTAGTGAGGCCTTGATAGTGATGCCTTGTTACTAAGGACCTGGTCAGTGAGACCTTGACAGTGAGTCCTTGTCAGCAAGGTCCTGGCTAGTGAGGCCTTTACAGTGAGGCCTTGTCAGTAGGGACCTGATCAGTGAGGCCTTGACAATGAGGCCTTGTCAGGAAGGACCTGGTCAGTGAGGCATTGACAATGAGTCATTGTCAGTAAGGAGGTGGTCAGTGACACCTTGACAGTGAGGCCTTTTCAGTAAGGACCTTGTCAATGAGGCCTTGATAGTGAGGCCTTGTCAGTAAGGACCTGGAGAGTAGGGCCTTGACAGTGAAGAATTGTCAGTAAGGACCTGGTCAGTGAGGCCTTGACAGTGAGGCCTTGTCGGTAAGTTCCTGGTCAGTGCGGTGTTGACAGTGAGGCCTTTTCAGTAAGCTCATGTTCAGTGAAGCCTTGCCAGTGAGGTCTTGTCATTAAGCACCTGATGACTGAGGTCTTGACAGTGAGGCCCTGTCAGTAAGCACCTGGTGAGTGAGGCCTTGACAGTGAGGCCATGTCAGTGAGGTCCTCCTCAATGAGGCCTGGACAGTGAGGTCTTGTCAGTAAGCTCCCGGTCAGAAAGCTCCTGGTCAGTGAGGCCTACATGGTGAGGCCTTGTCAGTAAGCTCCTGGTCAGTGAGACCTTGTCAGTGATTTCCTGGTAAGTGAGGCCTTGACAATGAGGCCTTGTCAGTGAGGTCCTGTTCAGTGAGGCCTTGTCAGTAGGGACTTGATCAGTGAGGCCTTGACAATGAGGCCTTATCAGTAAGGACCTGGTCAGTGAGGCATTGACAATGAGTCATTGTCAGTAAGGACCTGGTCAGTGAGGCCTTGACAGTGAGGACTTGTCAGTAAGGACCAGATCAGTGAGGTCTTGTTAGTAAGGACCTGGAGAGTGGGTCCTTGACAGTACGGACCTATTCAGTGAGGCCTTGACAGTGAGGCCTTGTCGGTAAGTTCCTGGTCAGTGGGGTGTTGACAGTGAGGCCTTTTCAGAAAGCTCCTGTTCAGTGAGGCCTTGACAGTGAGGTCTTGTCATTAAGCACCTGATGACTGAGGCCTTGACTGTGAGGCCCTGTCAGTAAGTTCCTGGTGAGTGAGGCCTTGACAGTGA
>NW_022320119.1:0-1278 GCF_002776525.5 Piliocolobus tephrosceles
GCTCTCCGCCATTGAGCCACGCGGCCTTCTCACAGCCCGGCGGCCTTTCCACTTCCATTTCCATTGTGTCCATTGTGTAAGTAAAGAGGAAACAAATGGGAAACCCCCAGTCCAAATTTCCAAAGAGCACCCCCTTAGGGTGCCTCCTAGCCAATTTAAAAACCTTACCGCTTGAACAAGAACTTAGGAGGAAGCGGTTAATTTTCCTTTCCACTGTGGCGTGATCGACCTCAGCAATTTCTGCCAGCGGCTAGGCAAGTGGTCCGAAATTTACATACAAGCCTTTTAGGCCTTAGGCTCTCGTCCCTATACTCCTTCTCTCCCCGCTCTCCCCACCCCTCCCTTCCTGCCCAGACTCCTCCTCCTCCCCCCATCCAGACTCCTTCTTCCTCCTCCTTATCTACTAGTAATCCACTCAGTCCTGTGCCTCCTTCGGGGCCCCAAACTGGCTGTCTTGAGTCCCCTATTCCTGCCCCACACCCTCCTACAGTGTTAGCGCCTTTGCGAGAGGTGGCTGGGGCAGAGGGGGTAGTCAGAGTACATGTCCCTTTTTCATTGGCCGATCTTTCCAAAATTGAGAAGCGTTTAGGTGATTTCTCAGCTAATCCTACCATATACATAAAGGAATTTAGACACCTTTGTCAGGCCTATGACTTAACTTGGCATGACCTCCAGGTTATCCTAACCTCTACCCTAAACTGACTGAGGTTCTAACCCAGTATACCCGGTTAGATCCGGCCTCCCACACAGGGGCCACCATTTTGGCGTCTTATTTCATTTCTCAATCAGCTCCTGACATTCGTAAAAAACTTCAAAAGGTAGGGGATGGTCCTCAGACACCAATACAAGACCTGGTTAAATTAGCCTTTAAGGTCTATAGCTCCAGAGAGGAGACGGCAGGCTTGCCTTGAACAGAAGTTACAGCTCCTAGCAGCGGCTTTACAGCCCAGTCGTAACCCCAGACCAGAGAGCACACACCCCTCAGACTCCAAAGCTACAAAAGGAGCCTGCCTGCTATAAGTGCGGCAAGGCAGGACACTATGCCAACAGGTGTCCGCAAGGTCCCCGAGTCCCAACGCGGCCTTGCTATAAGTGCAAGGCATCAGGACATTAGGCCAGTGAATGTCCTAACCCTCGTCCACCAGCAACCCCCTGCCCTGTTTGCCAGCAGGGAGGAAACTGGAAGTCTGATTGCCCCACCCTGAGAACAGGTGCCGCGCCTCTACATGACCCCCTTTCCCAGGATCCTGGGAGCTCCTTCCAGCTCCTACATCTGGA
>NW_022320120.1:0-1278 GCF_002776525.5 Piliocolobus tephrosceles
TCCAGATGTAGGAGCTGGAAGGAGCTCCCAGGATCCTGGGAAAGGGGGTCATGTAGAGGCGCGGCACCTGTTCTCAGGGTGGGGCAATCAGACTTCCAGTTTCCTCCCTGCTGGCAAACAGGGCAGGGGGTTGCTGGTGGACGAGGGTTAGGACATTCACTGGCCTAATGTCCTGATGCCTTGCACTTATAGCAAGGCCGCGTTGGGACTCGGGGACCTTGCGGACACCTGTTGGCATAGTGTCCTGCCTTGCCGCACTTATAGCAGGCAGGCTCCTTTTGTAGCTTTGGAGTCTGAGGGGTGTGTGCTCTCTGGTCTGGGGTTACGACTGGGCTGTAAAGCCGCTGCTAGGAGCTGTAACTTCTGTTCAAGGCAAGCCTGCCGTCTCCTCTCTGGAGCTATAGACCTTAAAGGCTAATTTAACCAGGTCTTGTATTGGTGTCTGAGGACCATCCCCTACCTTTTGAAGTTTTTTACGAATGTCAGGAGCTGATTGAGAAATGAAATAAGACGCCAAAATGGTGGCCCCTGTGTGGGAGGCCGGATCTAACCGGGTATACTGGGTTAGAACCTCAGTCAGTTTAGGGTAGAGGTTAGGATAACCTGGAGGTCATGCCAAGTTAAGTCATAGGCCTGACAAAGGTGTCTAAATTCCTTTATGTATATGGTAGGATTAGCTGAGAAATCACCTAAACGCTTCTCAATTTTGGAAAGATCGGCCAATGAAAAAGGGACATGTACTCTGACTACCCCCTCTGCCCCAGCCACCTCTCGCAAAGGCGCTAACACTGTAGGAGGGTGTGGGGCAGGAATAGGGGACTCAAGACAGCCAGTTTGGGGCCCCGAAGGAGGCACAGGACTGAGTGGATTACTAGTAGATAAGGAGGAGGAAGAAGGAGTCTGGATGGGGGGAGGAGGAGGAGTCTGGGCAGGAAGGGAGGGGTGGGGAGAGCGGGGAGAGAAGGAGTATAGGGACGAGAGCCTAAGGCCTAAAAGGCTTGTATGTAAATTTCGGACCACTTGCCTAGCCGCTGGCAGAAATTGCTGAGGTCGATCACGCCACAGTGGAAAGGAAAATTAACCGCTTCCTCCTAAGTTCTTGTTCAAGCGGTAAGGTTTTTAAATTGGCTAGGAGGCACCCTAAGGGGGTGCTCTTTGGAAATTTGGACTGGGGGTTTCCCATTTGTTTCCTCTTTACTTACACAATGGACACAATGGAAATGGAAGTGGAAAGGCCGCCGGGCTGTGAGAAGGCCGCGTGGCTCAATGGCGGAGAGC
>NW_022320122.1:0-1264 GCF_002776525.5 Piliocolobus tephrosceles
TGAAGCCAGGCAGAGATCCACTTCCATTTCCATTGTGTCCATTGTGTGTCGGTAAAGAGGAAACAAATGGGAAACCCCCAGTCCAAATTTCCAAAGAGCACCCCCTTAGGGTGCCTCCTAGCCAATTTAAAAACCTTGCAGCTTGAACAAGACCTTAGGAAGAAGCGGTTAATTTTCCTTTCCACTGTGGCGTGGCCGCGATACAAACTAGACAATCAGTCTCAGTGGCCACCAGAGGGCACCCTAGACCGCAATGTTCTGACCGACCTCATCAATTTCTGCCAGCCGCTAGGCAAGTGGTCCGAAATTTACATACAAGGCTTTTGGGCCTTGGGCTCTCGTCCCTATACTCCTTCTCTCCACCCCCTCCCTTCCTGCCCAGACTCCTCCTCCTCCCCCCATCCAGACTCCTCCTTCCTCCTCCTTATCTACTAATAATCCACTCGGTCCCGTGCCTCCTTCGGGGCCCCCAACTGGCTGTCTTGAGTCCCCTATCTCTGCCCACACCCTCCTACAGTGTTAGCACCTTTGCGAGAGGTGGCTGGGGCGGAGGGGGTAGTCAGAGTACATGTCCCTTTTTCATTGGCCGATCTTTCCACCATTTTGGCGTCTTATTTCATTTCTCAATCAGCTCCTGACATTCGTAAAAAACTTCAAAAGGTAGAGGATGGTCCTCAGACACCAATACAAGACCTAGTTAAATTAGCCCTTAAGGTCTATAGCTCCAGAGAGGAGACGGCTGAGATACAGCTCCTAGCAGCGGCTTTACAGCCCAGTCATAACCCCAGACCAGAGAGCACATACCCCACAGACTCCAAGGCCACTGCTAGAAAGGAGAAAGGCCACTGCTAGAAAGGAGCCTGCTATAAGTGTGGCAAGGCAGGACACTATGCCAACAGGTGTCCGCAAGGTCCCCGAGTCCCAACGCAGCCTTGCTATAAGTGCAAGGCATCGGGACATTAGGCCAGTGAATGTCCTAACCCTCGTCCACCAGCAACCCCCTGTCCTGCTTGCCAGCAGGGAGGAAACTGGAAGTCTGATTACCCCACCCTGAGAACAGGTGCCGCGCCTCTACGTGACCCCCTTTCCCAGGATCCTGGGAGCTCCTTCCAGCTCCTACATCTGGACGATGACAACTGAAGGTGCCGAGACTCGGGGACCCCCATCACCCTTGCGGAGCCGCGGGTAACTCTCCTGGTAGCGGGTAAGACAATTACTTTTTTAATCAACAGCGAGGCTACCTATTCTGTTTTGCCGTCCTTCT
>NW_022320123.1:0-1983 GCF_002776525.5 Piliocolobus tephrosceles
CGCTGGTTCTTTTGCGCCCGCTGGGCTGGTCTTAGAAAAACAAGACAGATGGTGCCGAACCCGGGAGGAGACCCCTCCTCAGGGCCCCCAGGGTCCGGGGAGCCTCCTCCTCCTCGTTCCACGCCGCGGACGGACCAGGACCTGAGACCCGCTTCGCTCACTCTCACGGCCTCTCTGGGGTAAGTGCCCTTGTCTCCTCTTTACCACCCTCGGCCAAAATCCTGCGCAGGTCCGAGGTCCATTTTGAGCCACCAAGTGGCTGGAAGCCACCACGTGGCTTCGGAGAGCCTTGCAGGTCGGAGACGTCCGCCTGAAGGTACCCTCCACTTTGGCTTCAAGAGCCTCCAGTCTGTCTCTGCTGGTTCCAAAGGACGCTTTGAAGCCAGGCAGAGATCCACTTCCATTTCCATTGTGTCCATTGTGTGTCGGTAAAGAGGAAACAAATGGGAAACCCCCAGTCCAAATTTCCAAAGAGCACCCCCTTAGGGTGCCTCCTAGCCAATTTAAAAACCTTACAGCTTGAACAAGATCTTAGGAGGAAGCGGTTAATTTTCCTTTCCACTGTGGCTTGATCGACCTCAGCAATTTCTGCCAGCGGCTAGGCAAGTGGTCCAAAATTTACATACGAGGCTTTTAGGCCTTAGGCTCTCGTCCCTATACTCCTTCTCTCCCCGCTCTCCCCACCCCCTCCCTTCCTGCCCAGACTCCTCCTCCTCCCCCCATCCAGACTCCTCCTTCCTCCTCCTTATCTACTAATAATCCACTCGGTCCCGTGCCTCCTTCGGGGCCCCCAACTGGCTGTCTTGAGTCCCCTATCTCTGCCCACACCCTCCTACAGTGTTAGCACCTTTGCGAGAGGTGGCTGGGGCGGAGGGGGTAGTCAGAGTACATGTCCCTTTTTCATTGGCCGATCTTTCCACCATTTTGGCGTCTTATTTCATTTCTCAATCAGCTCCTGACATTCGTAAAAACTTCAAAAGGTAGAGGATGGTCCTCAGACACCAATACAAGACCTAGTTAAATTAGCCCTTAAGGTCTATAGCTCCAGAGAGGAGACGGCAGGCTCGCCTTGAACAGAAGGTTCAGCTCCTAGCAGCGGCTTTACAGCCCAGTCATAACCCCAGACCAGAGAGCACACACCCCGCAGACTCCAAGGCTACAAAAGGAGCCTGCCTGCTATAAGTGCGGCAAGGCAGGACACTATGCCAACAGGTGTCTGCAGGGTCCCCGAATCCCAACGCAGCCTTGCTATAAGTGCAAGGCATCGGCACATTAGGCCAGTGAATGTCCTAACCCTCGTCCACCAGCAACCCCCTGCCCTGCTTGCCAGCAGGGAGGAAACTGGAAGTCTGATTACCCCACCCTGAGAACAGGTGCCGCGCCTCTACGTGACCCCCTTTCCCAGGATCCTGGGAGCTCCTTCCAGCTCCTACATCTGGACGATGACAACTGAAGGTGCCGAGACTCGGGGACCCCCATCACCCTTGCCGAGCTGCGGGTAACTCTCCTGGTAGCGGGTAAGACAATTACTTTTTTAATCAACAGCGAGGCTACCTATTCTGTTTTGCCGTCCTTCTCTGGACCTAGCCTTCCATCCAATATCTCTGTAGTAGGAGTAAGTGGAAAGCCATCCACTCCACGAAAAACTCCAATCCTTAATTGCTGCCTGGCCAACAAGTACTTTGCGCACTCATTCCTCATTCCCAGCTAAAAAGGGCCCCTATGGAAAGCAATCAGTGGAAATCAGTTTGGCTTTCCCCCACTCGCCTCAAACTTACTAAATTTTCTTAACTATCTCATACTCCCCAACCTTGCCAGGACTATCCTTCTGGGTTTTGCCCATATTCCAACAAATGCTTCCATTCCTCATTCCTATACTAATACTGTGCCTTATTTTATTTTTCATCCGTGCGTCCAAATACCAACCATGGGCCCTGACCTTAACGACGCCCCTTAACAGCAGGAAGTAGCCAGACAGACCAC
>NW_022320124.1:0-1264 GCF_002776525.5 Piliocolobus tephrosceles
AGAAGGACGGCAAAACAGAATAGGTAGCCTCGCTGTTGATTAAAAAAGTAATTGTCTTACCCGCTACCAGGAGAGTTACCCGCGGCTCCGCAAGGGTGATGGGGGTCCCCGAGTCTCGGCACCTTCAGTTGTCATCGTCCAGATGTAGGAGCTGGAAGGAGCTCCCAGGATCCTGGGAAAGGGGGTCACGTAGAGGCGCGGCACCTGTTCTCAGGGTGGGGTAATCAGACTTCCAGTTTCCTCCCTGCTGGCAAGCAGGACAGGGGGTTGCTGGTGGACGAGGGTTAGGACATTCACTGGCCTAATGTCCCGATGCCTTGCACTTATAGCAAGGCTGCGTTGGGACTCGGGGACCTTGCGGACACCTGTTGGCATAGTGTCCTGCCTTGCCACACTTATAGCAGGCTCCTTTCTAGCAGTGGCCTTTCTCCTTTCTAGCAGTGGCCTTGGAGTCTGTGGGGTATGTGCTCTCTGGTCTGGGGTTATGACTGGGCTGTAAAGCCGCTGCTAGGAGCTGTATCTCAGCCGTCTCCTCTCTGGAGCTATAGACCTTAAGGGCTAATTTAACTAGGTCTTGTATTGGTGTCTGAGGACCATCCTCTACCTTTTGAAGTTTTTTACGAATGTCAGGAGCTGATTGAGAAATGAAATAAGACGCCAAAATGGTGGAAAGATCGGCCAATGAAAAAGGGACATGTACTCTGACTACCCCCTCCGCCCCAGCCACCTCTCGCAAAGGTGCTAACACTGTAGGAGGGTGTGGGCAGAGATAGGGGACTCAAGACAGCCAGTTGGGGGCCCCGAAGGAGGCACGGGACCGAGTGGATTATTAGTAGATAAGGAGGAGGAAGGAGGAGTCTGGATGGGGGGAGGAGGAGGAGTCTGGGCAGGAAGGGAGGGGGTGGAGAGAAGGAGTATAGGGACGAGAGCCCAAGGCCCAAAAGCCTTGTATGTAAATTTCGGACCACTTGCCTAGCGGCTGGCAGAAATTGATGAGGTCGGTCAGAACATTGCGGTCTAGGGTGCCCTCTGGTGGCCACTGAGACTGATTGTCTAGTTTGTATCGCGGCCACGCCACAGTGGAAAGGAAAATTAACCGCTTCTTCCTAAGGTCTTGTTCAAGCTGCAAGGTTTTTAAATTGGCTAGGAGGCACCCTAAGGGGGTGCTCTTTGGAAATTTGGACTGGGGGTTTCCCATTTGTTTCCTCTTTACCGACACACAATGGACACAATGGAAATGGAAGTGGATCTCTGCCTGGCTTCA
>NW_022320125.1:0-1983 GCF_002776525.5 Piliocolobus tephrosceles
GTGGTCTGTCTGGCTACTTCCTGCTGTTAAGGGGCGTCGTTAAGGTCAGGGCCCATGGTTGGTATTTGGACGCACGGATGAAAAATAAAATAAGGCACAGTATTAGTATAGGAATGAGGAATGGAAGCATTTGTTGGAATATGGGCAAAACCCAGAAGGATAGTCCTGGCAAGGTTGGGGAGTATGAGATAGTTAAGAAAATTTAGTAAGTTTGAGGCGAGTGGGGGAAAGCCAAACTGATTTCCACTGATTGCTTTCCATAGGGGCCCTTTTTAGCTGGGAATGAGGAATGAGTGCGCAAAGTACTTGTTGGCCAGGCAGCAATTAAGGATTGGAGTTTTTCGTGGAGTGGATGGCTTTCCACTTACTCCTACTACAGAGATATTGGATGGAAGGCTAGGTCCAGAGAAGGACGGCAAAACAGAATAGGTAGCCTCGCTGTTGATTAAAAAAGTAATTGTCTTACCCGCTACCAGGAGAGTTACCCGCAGCTCGGCAAGGGTGATGGGGGTCCCCGAGTCTCGGCACCTTCAGTTGTCATCGTCCAGATGTAGGAGCTGGAAGGAGCTCCCAGGATCCTGGGAAAGGGGGTCACGTAGAGGCGCGGCACCTGTTCTCAGGGTGGGGTAATCAGACTTCCAGTTTCCTCCCTGCTGGCAAGCAGGGCAGGGGGTTGCTGGTGGACGAGGGTTAGGACATTCACTGGCCTAATGTGCCGATGCCTTGCACTTATAGCAAGGCTGCGTTGGGATTCGGGGACCCTGCAGACACCTGTTGGCATAGTGTCCTGCCTTGCCGCACTTATAGCAGGCAGGCTCCTTTTGTAGCCTTGGAGTCTGCGGGGTGTGTGCTCTCTGGTCTGGGGTTATGACTGGGCTGTAAAGCCGCTGCTAGGAGCTGAACCTTCTGTTCAAGGCGAGCCTGCCGTCTCCTCTCTGGAGCTATAGACCTTAAGGGCTAATTTAACTAGGTCTTGTATTGGTGTCTGAGGACCATCCTCTACCTTTTGAAGTTTTTACGAATGTCAGGAGCTGATTGAGAAATGAAATAAGACGCCAAAATGGTGGAAAGATCGGCCAATGAAAAAGGGACATGTACTCTGACTACCCCCTCCGCCCCAGCCACCTCTCGCAAAGGTGCTAACACTGTAGGAGGGTGTGGGCAGAGATAGGGGACTCAAGACAGCCAGTTGGGGGCCCCGAAGGAGGCACGGGACCGAGTGGATTATTAGTAGATAAGGAGGAGGAAGGAGGAGTCTGGATGGGGGGAGGAGGAGGAGTCTGGGCAGGAAGGGAGGGGGTGGGGAGAGCGGGGAGAGAAGGAGTATAGGGACGAGAGCCTAAGGCCTAAAAGCCTCGTATGTAAATTTTGGACCACTTGCCTAGCCGCTGGCAGAAATTGCTGAGGTCGATCAAGCCACAGTGGAAAGGAAAATTAACCGCTTCCTCCTAAGATCTTGTTCAAGCTGTAAGGTTTTTAAATTGGCTAGGAGGCACCCTAAGGGGGTGCTCTTTGGAAATTTGGACTGGGGGTTTCCCATTTGTTTCCTCTTTACCGACACACAATGGACACAATGGAAATGGAAGTGGATCTCTGCCTGGCTTCAAAGCGTCCTTTGGAACCAGCAGAGACAGACTGGAGGCTCTTGAAGCCAAAGTGGAGGGTACCTTCAGGCGGACGTCTCCGACCTGCAAGGCTCTCCGAAGCCACGTGGTGGCTTCCAGCCACTTGGTGGCTCAAAATGGACCTCGGACCTGCGCAGGATTTTGGCCGAGGGTGGTAAAGAGGAGACAAGGGCACTTACCCCAGAGAGGCCGTGAGAGTGAGCGAAGCGGGTCTCAGGTCCTGGTCCGTCCGCGGCGTGGAACGAGGAGGAGGAGGCTCCCCGGACCCTGGGGGCCCTGAGGAGGGGTCTCCTCCCGGGTTCGGCACCATCTGTCTTGTTTTTCTAAGACCAGCCCAGCGGGCGCAAAAGAACCAGCG
>NW_022320126.1:0-1695 GCF_002776525.5 Piliocolobus tephrosceles
CATCTTTTATTTGGCTTTTCTTTCTTTTTCCTTTTCTTTTTTTTTTTTAATCTTGGACATGCAGCCTCCAGAACTCTGATAAGTGTTGGAATCCCGCTCGGCCTATGGTATTCAATAACAGCAGCCAAAACAGACCAAGACACCAGAGAATCAGTGGCTCCTGTCTGCCAGCAAATGACCTGCTCATTCCCAAGGACACTGCAGACTCCAGTTTCTGGATAGCTAGTAATCACTGGGGAAATTCACAGACCTCAAGCTTATCCTCTAAAAAGGTCAAATAAAAGGGTAAAGTCCCTCTCCTGAAACACAAACCCAGCCTGGAAAACTCACTGCGGGCCCAACTTGCTGTGGAATGAGAGGACACACAGGTCTCTTCTTGCTGGGCCTTGGTCTATTCACACGTCCCTTTCTCCTAATCTGCACCTCGTGACTGCGGAGCTCCTCCCACTCCCACTGTGTGATGCTGAGTTTTTGGCCCTTGACTGTCTCCTCTGTCAGTATTATAGGTTGGGTTCAGAGACAAGGAGGGACACTGTGAGAAGAAGTCCTGCAAGACAGCCACGTCCCTGCTTGCAACTTGCTGAATCTAACACACACTCACGTTGCATTATAATTACACCAGAACTTGAAGAGAATACTAATAATCTCAAACTCCGACATAATTACTGCCGACTCCTCTCCTACTTTTCCTTTACTTGCCAGCAGGCTTCAAATTAAGAATATATTGAAATAAACATACCATGGCTCCTAAGAAGAAGGGAGAAAGACCAGAGAAAAGAAAATATTGACTATTAATTATAAGCCAAAAGGTAAGACATATTTCCATTATTTCTTTGTTACTAGTTATAACATATATGCAGAAAGGCACATAACAGAATAACAGTTTAAAGAACAAGGTGTTTCTTTAAACTGTAAATACTGTATACTATATAATATGTAAACTGTAACCTGTAAATATCCAGCTTAAATAATAATCATAAAGCAAATCCCTCTGTAACTAACACCAGGTCAAGCAATCCTGTGCCAGGGCCCAGAGCCGCCCCTCCCTCCTGCGTCCTTCCTAGATGACCACTGTTCTCTTCTTTCCCTTTGGAGGTTGCTCTCCCACTAACTGTTATGATAATGGCTTTAGTTTTACCACTTCTGTATATATCTGTACATAAGGTACTCCAATTTTGCCTGGTTTTGAATGTTATATAAATGGAATCATACCGTGTGAGTTTTTTGTGTGTGCTTGTGTTCCTATGTGTCTTGCTAGTTTAACATGGTATTATGTTTGTACATTCATCCATGTTGCATTCATATGGTTTATTTCATAACTATGTAATATTTCATTGGAGAAATCTATGAATGAACTTGGATCTTAGGTATGAATATATTGAACTCCAGTAACCAATGACAAATTATTTTTCATAGTAGTTGCATACATGTTGCCCATCATTTAGCAGTGTATGAAGTTGTTTCATAATCTCATCAACACTTGGAATTGTCAGTTATTTTAATGTTGCCCATCTGGTGTGTATGTGACGGAATCTTACTGTGGTTTGAATCTGCATTTTCCTGATTCCCAAAAAGCTGGATTTACTTTTAGTCTCCACTGGTTATTTGCATATCTTGCTTTATAAAATATCTATTCAAGTCTTTTGCCCATCTTTTATTTGGCTTTTCTTTCTTTTTCCTTTTCTTTTTTTTTTT
>NW_022320127.1:0-1695 GCF_002776525.5 Piliocolobus tephrosceles
AAAAAAAAAAAGAAAAGGAAAAAGAAAGAAAAGCCAAATAAAAGATGGGCAAAAGACTTGAATAGATATTTTATAAAGCAAGATATGCAAATAACCAGTGGAGACTAAAAGTAAATCCAGCTTTTTGGGAATCAGGAAAATGCAGATTCAAACCACAGTAAGATTCCGTCACATACACACCAGATGGGCAACATTAAAATAACTGACAATTCCAAGTGTTGATGAGATTATGAAACAACTTCATACACTGCTAAATGATGGGCAACATGTATGCAACTACTATGAAAAATAATTTGTCATTGGTTACTGGAGTTCAATATATTCATACCTAAGATCCAAGTTCATTCATAGATTTCTCCAATGAAATATTACATAGTTATGAAATAAACCATATGAATGCAACATGGATGAATGTACAAACATAATACCATGTTAAACTAGCAAGACACATAGGAACACAAGCACACACAAAAAACTCACACGGTATGATTCCATTTATATAACATTCAAAACCAGGCAAAATTGGAGTACCTTATGTACAGATATATACAGAAGTGGTAAAACTAAAGCCATTATCATAACAGTTAGTGGGAGAGCAACCTCCAAAGGGAAAGAAGAGAACAGTGGTCATCTAGGAAGGACGCAGGAGGGAGGGGCGGCTCTGGGCCCTGGCACAGGATTGCTTGACCTGGTGTTAGTTACAGAGGGATTTGCTTTATGATTATTATTTAAGCTGGATATTTACAGGTTACAGTTTACATATTATATAGTATACAGTATTTACAGTTTAAAGAAACACCTTGTTCTTTAAACTGTTATTCTGTTATGTGCCTTT
The DNA here is from genome assembly GCF_002776525.5 of Piliocolobus tephrosceles. NCBI lineage: Eukaryota > Metazoa > Chordata > Mammalia > Primates > Cercopithecidae > Piliocolobus > Piliocolobus tephrosceles. The sequence goes on from NW_022320127.1 coordinate 836, forward strand.
CTGCATATATGTTATAACTAGTAACAAAGAAATAATGGAAATATGTCTTACCTTTTGGCTTATAATTAATAGTCAATATTTTCTTTTCTCTGGTCTTTCTCCCTTCTTCTTAGGAGCCATGGTATGTTTATTTCAATATATTCTTAATTTGAAGCCTGCTGGCAAGTAAAGGAAAAGTAGGAGAGGAGTCGGCAGTAATTATGTCGGAGTTTGAGATTATTAGTATTCTCTTCAAGTTCTGGTGTAATTATAATGCAACGTGAGTGTGTGTTAGATTCAGCAAGTTGCAAGCAGGGACGTGGCTGTCTTGCAGGACTTCTTCTCACAGTGTCCCTCCTTGTCTCTGAACCCAACCTATAATACTGACAGAGGAGACAGTCAAGGGCCAAAAACTCAGCATCACACAGTGGGAGTGGGAGGAGCTCCGCAGTCACGAGGTGCAGATTAGGAGAAAGGGACGTGTGAATAGACCAAGGCCCAGCAAGAAGAGACCTGTGTGTCCTCTCATTCCACAGCAAGTTGGGCCCGCAGTGAGTTTTCCAGGCTGGGTTTGTGTTTCAGGAGAGGGACTTTACCCTTTTATTTGACCTTTTTAGAGGATAAGCTTGAGGTCTGTGAATTTCCCCAGTGATTACTAGCTATCCAGAAACTGGAGTCTGCAGTGTCCTTGGGAATGAGCAGGTCATTTGCTGGCAGACAGGAGCCACTGATTCTCTGGTGTCTTGGTCTGTTTTGGCTGCTGTTATTGAATACCATAGGCCGAGCGGGATTCCAACACTTATCAGAGTTCTGGAGGCTGCATGTCCAAGATTAAAAAAAAAAAAGAAAAGGAAAAAGAAAGAAAAGCCAAATAAAAGATG
>NW_022320128.1:0-11674 GCF_002776525.5 Piliocolobus tephrosceles
AATAGTGGAATCTAGAAGAAATGTTAATGATCTAATATGGAATCTAGGTAGGATGTGATGGTTTAAAATCTATGGCTATATGAGGTATTTTGATGAAAAAAAAGGCATAAAACAATACTTGGCTGTACTTACTCTAAGGGTGGTAGTGGTTTTCCAAAAGCTTCGAACTTAGCTTTTGGTGTATATTTTTGCTTGGGGATATATCTTATGATTGAACTTTCTTGAAATGACCCTAATGTCAGTATTTTATCTCACTTTTGTTATCGTAGAAACTGTTGTGATTGTCAACTGGGTTGTCTTCCTAAAGTATGAATCCGGCATATATTGACTGAAATTGCTAGTGGCTACTTCTTTACGGATTCATATGGGGGAGTGAATGGAGCACACAGGCCTAAAACAAAAACAAAACACAAAATCACCAGGAAGGTTTCTTTCCTTTTTAAAACATTAAATCATGCGTCCACATGCCCAATACCAAACTGAAGAAATAGAACCTTTGGCTATGCGTGGTGCCTCACGCCTGTAATCCCAGCACTTTGGGAGGCCGAGGTGGGTGGATCACTTGAGGTCAGGAGTTTGAGACCAGCCTGGCCAAGATGCAAAACCCCATGTCCATCAAAAATACAAAAAATTAGCCAGATGTGGTGGCACGTAACTGTAATCCCAGCTACTTGGGAGGCTGGGGCAGGAGAATCGCTTGAACTCGGGAGGCAGAGGTTGCAGTGAGTCGAGATTACACCACTGCACTTCAGCCTGGGTGACAAAGGTAAACTCCATCTAAAAAGAAAGAAAAAGAAAAGCTAAGCATGGGCTTAATTTCTCTGAGGTTTAAAGATGCAAAGAGTTACTCTTCATGAAGTAGGTGGGATCCCAGCTGGGCCGTGAAATGTGAGTGGGGTTTCGTCAGCTGGTGGAAGTTGAAGGAAAATTATTTATGTAGGTGACAGGGAAACACAATCAGGTGTCTAGGAAAGAGAATGAGGGATTCAGAATATAGGAGACCAGTTGGAGCTATAAGACAAGGAGGGTAGGATTCATGTCGAAGGTTTGTAGGAAATAGTGCTGATGTAATATCTTGTACTCAAACAGTTCTGCGGATTGGTGACAGATCTTTTTTTTTCCGGTAAGTTAACTATTATGCCTGGATATTCATCTGTCTATGTAACTGATTGAGAAGCAGGGGAGTAACAGTAAAGAAACTGTCTTAGAATAAGTCTGGTGGCAGCAGAAGAGAATATGAGACACATTGTCCTCACAGAGCTTGAAGAGTGTGAGGGTAGTTTGAGGGCCACGCTGTTGTCTTAGAGTGAAGTGAGGAGAACCTACATTGGTTTGTAGTCATGGGGATGGAAGGAGGAATGAAATGTGAAAGCCCATTGGCGGCAGAATCAAAATGGCTTGGTCTTTGTAGTCCACTATTAAGTGAGGAGGAGGAATTATTGGCTGACTTAGGAAGAAGTAAAAAATGTGAAATATCAATAAAAGATAAAGCTTGCAATTTTAGTCAGGGTAAAACTTAAGCACTGTGTGATTCTAGATAGATTATTGAGCAGTTTTGTTCCATGTATTTTATATCCCATATCTTCTAGCTATGACCCTATTTCTTTATTTCTTGACATAGCCAAACATTTTTCAAACGGACAGCTTTATTATGATACAGTTTTTATGTGATAAGCCTCACCCTTCAAGTGTACAGTTCAGTGGTTTTTAGTATATTCAGAGTTATGCAACCATTACCACTACTTAATTTCAGAACATTGTCATCTCCCTAAAAAGAAACCCCATACCCATCAGCAGTCACATACCTCTCCCCTACCCTTCATCCTGGCAACCTCTGATCTAATTTCTATCTCTGTAGATTTGCCTGTCCTGGACATTTCGTATCAATAGAATCATACAAAACGTGGCATTTTGTGACTGGCTTTTCTTTTTTTTTTTTTATTTTTTTTATTTTTATTATACTTTAAGTTCTAGGGTACATGTGCATAACGTGCAGGTTACATATGTACGCATGTGCCATGTTGGTGTGCTGCACCCATCAACTCGTCAGCACCCATCAATTCATCATTTATATCAGGTATAACTCCCCAATGCAATCCCTCCCCCCTCCCCCCTCCCCATGATAGGCCCCAGTGTGTGATGTTCCCCTTCCCGAGTCCAAGTGAGCTCATTGTTCAGTTCCCACCTATGAGTGAGAACATGCGGTGTTTGGTTTTCTCTTCTTGTGATAATTTGCTAAGAATGATGGTTTCCAGCTGCATCCATGTCTCTACAAAGGACGCAAACTCATCCTTTTTTATGGCTGCATAGTATTCCATGGTGTATATGTGCCACATTTTCTTAATCCAGTCTGTCACTGATGGACATTTGGGTTGATTCCAAGTCTTTGCTATTGTGAATAGTGCCGCAATAAACATACGTGTGCATGTGTCTTTGTAGTAGCATAATTTATAATCCTTTGGGTATATACCCAGTAGTGGGATGGCTGGGTCATATGGTACATCTAGTTCTAGGTCCTTGAGGAATCGCCATACTGTTTTCCATAATGGTTGAACTAGTTTACAATCCCACCAACAGTGTAAAAGTGTTCCTATTTCTCCACATCCTCTCCAACACCTATTGTTTCCTGATTTTTTAATGATTGCCATTCTAACTGGTGTGAGATGGTATCTCATTGTGGTTTTGATTTGCATTTCTCTGATGGCCAGTGATGATGAGCATTTTTTCATGTGTCTGTTGGCTGTATGAATGTCTTCTTTTGAGAAATGTCTGTTCATATCCTTTCCCCACTTTTGGATGGGGTTGTTTGTTTTTTTCTTGTATATTTGCTTGAGTTCTTTGTAGATTCTGGAAATGAGCCCTTTGTCAGATGAGTAGATTGCAAAAATTTTCTCCCATTCTGTAGGTTGCCTGTTCACTCTGATGGTAGTTTCTTTTGCTGTGCAGAAGCTCTTTAGTTTAATGAGATCCCATTTGTCAATTTTGGCTTTTGCTGCCGTTGCTTTTGGTGTTTTAGACATGAAGTCCTTGCCCATGCCTATGTCCTGAATGGTACTACCTAGATTTTCTTCTAGGGTTTTTATGGTATTAGGTCTAACATTTAAGTCTCTAATCCATCTTGAATTAATCTTCGTATAAGGAGTAAGGAAAGGATCCAGTTTCAGCTTTCTACTTATGGCTAGCCAATTTTCCCAGCACCATTTATTAAATAGGGAATCCTTTCCCCATTTCTTGTTTTTCTCAGGTTTGTCAAATATCAGATGGTTGTAGATGTGTGGCATTATTTCTGAAGGCTCCGTTCTGTTCCATTGGTCTATATCTCTGTTTTGGTACCAGTACCATGCTGTTTTGGTTACTGTAGCCTTGTAGTATAGTTTGAAGTCAGGTAGCGTGATGCCTCCGGCTTTGTCCTTTTGACTTAGGATTGTCTTGGCAATACGGGCTCTTTTTTGGTTCCATATGAACTTTAAAGCAGTTTTTTCCAATTCGGTGAAGAAACTCATTGGTAGCTTGATGGGGATGGCATTGAATCTATAAATAACCTTGGGCAGTATGGCCATTTTCACGATATTGATTCTGCCTATCCATGAGCATGGTATGTTCTTCCATTTGTTTGTGTCCTCTTTGATTTCACTGAGCAGTGGTTTGTAGTTCTCCTTGAAGAGGTCCTTTACATCCCTTGTAAGTTGGATTCCTAGGTATTTTATTCTCTTTGAAGCAATTGTGAATGGAAGTTCATTCCTGATTTGGCTCTCTGCTTGTCTGTTACTGGTGTATAAGAATGCTTGTGATTTTTGCACATTAATTTTGTATCCTGAGACTTTGCTGAAGTTGCTTATCAGCTGAAGAAGATTTTGGGCTGAGACGATAGGGTTTTCTAAATACACAATCATGTCATCTGCAAACAGGGACAATTTGACTTCCTCTTTTCCTAACTGAATACCCTTGATTTCTTTCTCTTGCCTGATTGCCCTAGCCAGAACTTCCAACACTATGTTGAATAGGAGTGGTGAGAGAGGGCATCCCTGTCTTGTGCCAGTTTTCAAAGGGAACTTTTCCAGTTTTTGCCCATTCAGTATGATATTAGCTGTGGGTTTGTCATAAATAGCTCTTATTATTTTGAGGTACGTTCCATCAATACCGAATTTGTTGAGCGTTTTTAGCATGAAGGGCTGTTGAATTTTGTCAAAAGCCTTTTCTGCATCTATTGAGATAATCATGTGGTTCTTGTCTTTGGTTCTGTTGATATGCTGGATTACGTTGATTGATTTGCGAATGTTGAACCAGCCTTGCATCCCAGGGATGAAGCCCACTTGATCATGGTGGATAAGCTTTTTGATGTGCTGCTGAATCCGGTTTGCCAGTATTTTATTGAGGATTTTTGCATCGATGTTCATCAGGGAGATTGGTCTAAAATTCTCTTTTTTTGTTGTGTCTCTGCCAGGCTTTGGTATCAGGATGATGCTGGCCTCATAAAATGAGTTAGGGAGGATTCCCTCTTTTTCTATTGATTGGAATAGTTTCAGAAGGAATGGTACCAGCTCCTCCTTGTACCTCTGGTAGAATTCAGCTGTGAATCCATCTGGTCCTGGGCTTTTTTTGGTGGGCAGGCTATTAATTGTTGCCTCAATTTCAGAGGCTGCTATTGGTCTATTCAGGGATTCAACTTCTTCCTGGTTTAGTCTTGGAAGAGTGTACGTGTCCAGGAAATTATCCATTTCTTCTAGATTTTCTAGTTGATTTGCGTAGAGGTGTTTATAGTATTCTCTGATGGTAGTTTGTATTTCTGTGGGGTCGGTGGTGATATCCCCTTTATCATTTTTTATTGCGTCTATTTGATTCCTCTCTCTTTTCTTCTTTATTAATCTTGCTAGCGGTCTGTCAATTTTGTTGATCTTTTCAAAAAACCAACTCCTGGATTCATTGATTTTTTGGAGGGTTTTTTGTGTCTCTATCTCCTTCAGTTCTGCTCTGATCTTAGTTATTTCTTGCTTTCTGCTAGCTTTTGAATGTGTTTGCTCTTGCCTCTCTAGTTCTTTTAATTGTGATGTTAGAGTGTCAATTTTAGATCTTTCCTGCTTTCTCTTGTGGGCACTTAGTGCTATAAATTTCCCTCTACATACTGCTTTAAATGTGTCCCAGAGATTCTGGTATGTTGTATCTTTGTTCTCATTGGATTCAAAGAACATCTTTATTTCTGCTTTCATTTCGTTATGTACCCAGTAGTCATTCAGGAGCAGGTTGTTCAGTTTCCATGTAGTTGAGCGGTTTTGATTGAATTTCTTAGTCCTGAGTTCTAGTTTGATTGCACTGTGGTCAGAGAGACAGTTTGTTATAATTTCTGTTCTTTTACATTTGCTGAGGAGTGCTTTACTTCCAATTATGTGGTCAATTTTGGAATAAGTGTGATGTGGTGCTGAGAAGAATGTATATTCTGTTGACTTGGGGTGGAGAGTTCTATAGATGTCTATTAGGTCCGCTTGGTGCAGAGATGAGTTCAATTCCTGGATATCCTTGTTAATTTTCTGTCTCGTTGATCTGTCTAATGTTGACAGTGGAGTGTTGAAGTCTCCCATTATTATTGTATGGGAGTCTAAGTCTCTTTGTAAGTCTCTAAGGACTTGCTTTATGAATCTGGGTGCTCCTGTATTAGGTGCATATATATTTAGGATAGTTAGCTCTTCCTGTTGGATTGATCCCTTTACCATTATGTAATGGCCTTCTTTGTCTCTTTTGATCTTTGATGGTTTAAAGTCTGTTTTATCAGAGACTAGGATTGCAACCCCTGCTTTTTTTTGTTCTCCATTTGCTTGGTAGATCTTCCTCCATCCTTTTATTTTGAGCCTATGTATGTCTCTGCATGTGAGATGGGTCTCCTGAAGACAGCAGACTGATGGGTCTTGACTCTTTATCCAGTTTGCCAGTCTGTGTCTTTTAATTGGAGCATTTAGTCCATTTACATTTAAGGTTAATATTGTTATGTGTGATCTTGATCCTGCCATTATGATATTAACTGGTTATTTTGCTCATTAGTTGATGCAGTTTCTTCCTAGGCTCGATGGTCTTTACATTTTGGCATGTTTTTGCAGTGGCTGGTACCAGTTGTTCCTTTCCATGTTTAGGGCTTCCTTCAGGGTCTCTTGTAAGGCAGGCCTGGTGGTGACAAAATCTCTAAGCATTTGCTTATCTGTAAAGAATTTTATTTCTCCTTCACTTATGAAACTTAGTTTGGCTGGATATGAAATTCTGGGTTTAAAATTCTTTTCTTTAAGAACGTTGAATATTGGCCCCCACTCTCTTCTGGCTTGTAGAGTTTCTGCCGAGAGATCTGCTGTCAGTCTGATGGGCTTCCCTTTGTGGGTAACCCGACCTTTCTCTCTGGCTGCCCTTAAGATTTTTTCCTTCATTTCAACTTTGGTGAATCTGGCAATTATGTGTCTTGGAGTTGCTCTTCTGGAGGAGTATCTTTGTGGCGTTCTCTGTATTTCCTGAATTTGAATGTTGGCCTGGCCTGCTAGGTTGGGGAAGTTCTCCTGGATGATATCCTGTAGAGTGTTTTCCAATTTGGTTCCATTTTCCCCCTCACTTTCAGGCACCCCAATCAGACGTAGATTTGGTCTTTTGACATAATCCCATACTTCTTGCAGGCTTTGTTCATTTCTTTTTCTTCTTTTTTCTTTTGGTTTCTCTTCTCGCTTCATTTCATTCATTTGATCCTCAATCGCTGATACTCTTTCTTCCAGTTGATCGAGTCGGTTACTGAAGCTTGTGCATTTGTCACGTATTTCTCGTGTCATGGTTTTCACCTCTGTCATTTCGTTTATGACCTTCTCTGCATTAATTAGTCTAGCTGTCAATTCTTCCACTTTTTTTTCAAGATTTTTAGTTTCTTTGCGCTGTGTACGTAATTCCTCCTTTAGCTCTGAGAGGTTTGATGGACTGAAGCCTTCTTCTCTCATCTCATCAAAATCATTCTCTGACCAGCTTTGATCCGTTGCTGGCGATGGGCTGTGCTCCTTTGCAGGAGGAGATGCGCTCTTATTTTTTGAATTTCCAGCTTTTCTTCCCTGCTTTTTCCCCATCTTTGTGGTTTTATCTGTCACTGGTCTTTGATGATGGTGACGTACTGATGGGGTTTTGATATAGGTGTCCTTCCTGTTTGATAGGTTTCCTTCTGACTGTCAGGACCCTCAGCTATAGGTCTGTTGGAGATTGCTTGAGGTCCACTCCAGACCCTGTTTGCCTGGGTATCAGCAGCAGAGGTTGCAGAAGATAGAATATTGCTGAACAGCGAGTGCACCTGTCTGATTCTTGCTTTGGAAACTTCCTCTCAGGGGTGTACTCCACCCTGTGAGGTGTGGGGTGTCAGACTGCCCCTAGTGGGGGATGTCTCCCAGTTAGGCTACTCAGGGGTCAGTGACCCACCTGAGCAGGCAGACTGCCCCTTCTCAGATCTCAACCTCCGTGTTGGGAGATCCACTGCTCTCTTCAAAGCTGTCAGACAGAGTCGTTCGCGTTTCACAGGCTTCTACTCCTTTAGCTGAGCCCTGTCCCCAGAGGCGCAGTCTACAGAGACAGGCAGGTTTCCTTGAGCTGCTGTGAGCTCCACCCAGTTCCAGCTTCCCAGCGGCTTTAGTTACCTACTTAAGCCTCAGCGATGGCGGGCGCCCCTCCCCCAACCTCGCTGCTGCCTTGCAGTTAGATTGCCGCAGACTGCTGTGTTAGCAAGGAGAGAGGCTCCGTGGGCGTGGGACCCTCCCAGCCAGGTGTGGGATACAATCTCCGGTGTGCCGGTGTTACAGCGCAGTATTGGGGTGGGAGTTACCCGATTTTCCAGGTGTTGTGTGTCTCAGTTCCCCTGGCTAGGAAAAGGGACTCCCTTCCCCCTCGCGCTTCCCAGGTGAGGCGATGCCTCGCCCTGCTTCAGCTCTCGCTGGTCGGGCTGCAGCAGCTGACCAGCACCGATTGTCCGGCACTCCCGAGTGAGATGACCCCAGTACCTCAGTTGAAAATGCAGAAATCGCCGGTCTTCTGTGTCGCTCGCGCTGGGAGATGGAGACTGAAGCTGTTCCTATTCGGCCATCTTGCTCCGCCCCCGACTGGCTTTTCTTTACAGTGATTATAAATCAAATGCCTGAAGAGGCTAAGCTTAGGATAGTGTTTCCTGTACAACTTTGACAACTGAACTTTTTTAAAGTTGAAAATATGACTGTGTCTGTATATGTGGCATATTATCTTAGATGACCCTTACTTGGAATATTAAGAAGTTTTTCTCCTAGTGTTCTTGAACTGTCTCAACATTCAGCAGGAACCCTTTGGAGACAAAGAGCAGTAAGAATGTGGAACACATATTGACAAAATGAAGGTAATTTAAAACAGTAGTAGAGTCGACCACTTTCCGGTGTCACTGCTGCTGACACTGTGTATTAAGAAAATTTACTTACCTTACTTTTGATGGAGGTGCTAGAACTACTTCTTTCTTGTGTTTAGATTTCAACAAACCTTTGCATAGGTATTGTGTGGTTGTACAAATGTACTTTCTTTTAATCTGAAAACACAGAAACTTCCTTTCTTCCCACTTTCTGAGACTCTGCAACCTTAAAGAAGAGTGTGGTACTTTAGAGGAAAGGTGGTGGTGGCTGGGTAATGGGGAACAATGTCTACTGTATACTTCCTTTCCCAAAACAAGTCCCTGTCTACCATCAGAATTTCCAAAATTTGAAGATCAAGTGTGGTGTTAACTCATTAACTAATGACTAGACTTTGAGTGGTCATGGAAGCAAAATCTCAGTGAGTACCTGGATGTTCTAATTCTGTTCAATCAGTGAGTGCACATTCTATACAATACTCTCTTAGTCCAGTGGCAGATTTAAGCAGTAGGAGATAGATTTCTATGTTTCAGAAATGAAATACACAAAGAATAAACATTTTTAATCCCATGATTCTTTACCCGAGTTTAATGTTTTGGAGAGTTTATCTTCTAGATTTTCTTTCCCTTCCATTAAACTGTTACTTTCAAAAGTCCCAGAGTTTGGGGAAAGCAAGTGGGAGAGACACTGGCTTGGATTCTCCAGGATAAGGGAGTGAAGAGGACTTCTTTCCCTCATTTTATTATTGAATAATTTCATGAGAACAATTATTAAGGTGAATGGTCTATAGTAGACGCTATAGGGCACGTAGAAAGTGTTCAAGCAGGAATAATTCTTGTGATAATTTTTTCTGTTTCCTTCTTTCTTTTCAAGGTATGTATTGGGTGGAGGAGCATTATGTATGGAACTTCTCACAAAACAGGTGATTATTTTCTTATAACATCCAATTTTCACCCTCAATACAGTGTTTCAATTATGGGAAGTTAGGTTGTAAGTAGAAGGTTCTCTTAAAGAAATTTTGGTGTTTTTTATTTTATTTTTTTTAATTTTCATAGCTCCTGCTTTCAAGAATGGAAAAGGTCAACCAGTAAAATGAGATTGTACTTGGTTCTGAATCTATGCTAGGATCGGCATTAAGAGTGACCTTTATTTAAGGTTCTAATTTGCTCATGGTTGGGCACTTAGAACGTCAGTTTGTTGGTTCTTGTGAGATTCTGGAAATGGTCCAATTTTACTTTTTCCTCTTGTTGCCAGATGTTTTAACACTGATCTGCTGCTGTTGAGGTATATGCCATCTTGCTAGGCCTTCTCAAGTGGGAATCAGGAATGCTGCTGTGTTCTAGAGACGTTTTGTTCTTCCTGTAGGGCTGCTGCAGTGCCTACTCAGTGGAACCGGTCATCGTGCAAAGAGATGCCTCCTGACTCAAAGGCAAAGCCAGAGTGCAGCTTGGAGCAAAGAAGGTACTTTTATTAACAATTTTACATAAACCATAAGAGATATTTTATATTACTTTGTGAGCCTTCTTCCTGTCTTGACTGAATTCTTTTTGAGAGAATTCATTTCATTTTCATTTGGTTTGTTTTCTTCTTGTTATAAAGATGATCTATAGAAAACATAGAAGTATAAGAAAATTAAAGATACTAACTGATAATCGCTTAATGATTTAGTATCTGCTTGTTTGGTCTTTGTTATATTTACTGTAGGCAAACATGGCTACAGTTGTCAATTTATTATTGATATGTATACCCTAGTAAGGTAAAAGTTTTATGTACTTTGAAGGTTTGCAAAATTGAGTTCATGTTATAGAATTAATTGCCGATGAACTTTTCTGTGCTAGGCACTAGTCTTTTTATTTATTTCTTTATTCATTTATTGATTTATTTATCCTTTTTTTCCCCTCTGTATCTATACTTACCAAGTCTTTTTATTTGTTACTTTTTATCAACTCTTTTGATCCTCTTAAGAACTTAAAAAGAGAGTATTACTAATATCTGCATCTTGTAGATGAGGTAACTGAAGGTAACCAAAGGTATCTTGTCCAAGGTCACAGGTGGCAGAGCAAGGATTAAAACCAGACAGTCTGGCAGCCCAAGGCCCAATCAAGAGGAGCTGAGAGCAAGCCACGGGGCAGAAGGATGTTGATGAGGCTGCTTTCCTCTTTAGTTAACATGAAACACAGGCTGTAACTTTAATTCTAGGACATTACCAAGAAAGTCTTCCAAAGCCATAGCTTTTTTACCATGACCATGACTTTTGCAAGAATTTGTGGCTTAAAGACAACATGGTGCTCTGAGAAGCTTCTGTTCACTCTCAGGGAGGGACTGGTAGTTGAGCTAAATAGTGAAATCCTGGAGCACACAGCCTTTAGGGCAGCTTCTGACCTATTTCTGTGGTCAGGAAAGATACCTGTCTTTCCCTGCTGCCCAGAACCTCCAGTTATTCACCTTCAGAGTTTCCTCTTCTGTGATCACATTCAGATGAGAGATCTGTTTTGTTTTTCTCCGGGTAGGAGGAAGTGAGTCACCACCTATACTGAGCAGTCTAGTCTTCTGTGTATAAATGAACAAGGTTGGGCAGCCAAATTTGAGAACCTTGTATAATCCTGATATTCTCCAAGAGAATCCAACAGGATGTCAGGATTATGCACGGTGGTAAAGTGGTCTTCTGTTAGTTGTGTCCACAGCTCTCATCAGAAGCAGACACAGATACATTTGTAGGAAAGCATCTCTAACGTAAGCCTGTAGGATTCCCAGAGATTAAAAGCAGGTAACAATGAATTCAGTGACATCATAGCATTCAAGTAGTCAACCCAACATATTTCAGAATTGTCAGAAACAATGAATCATATGTTTCCCAAAGACTGCAGGTTTTGGAATTATCAGATGCAAAACATGGACTTCAAATATTAGAATTGGGAGAAAATAGTTACATGTGAAATAAACCTAATATATAAAAAAAGATGGACTCTTAAAACTGAGTGAGCAGTAAGACCACCAGGAATGATGAGGAAGATCTGAAGGGAAAATGGATGAAATAGAACTTACAGAAATAAAACACATAGCTGGGTATGGTGGCTCACACCTGTAATCCCAGCACTTTTTGAGAGGCTGAGGTGGGAGGATGGCATGAGCCCAGGAGTTGGAGATGAGCCTGGACAACATGTTGAGAACTCGTTTCTACAAAAAATACCCACCACCACCACCAAGAAAAAAATACCCGACCACCACCGCCAAAAAAAATACCCAACCACCACCACCAAAAAAAAAAGTTAGCTGGGTATGCCTATAATCCCAGCTACTCAGGA